>NC_135310.1:90911752-91218664 GCF_048772815.1 Callospermophilus lateralis | reverse complement strand
ACATTCAGACTTTTTCTTCTCATATTTGTTTCTCTCTCCCAAAGTTGTACATGTGCAGCCCCCTTTTTGAAAGTTGATTCTTAATATCCTAGTTTATCTCTATGAAGAATTTGACGTATGAAGCAGCTCCTTTTTCATATTTTTAAATGTGTGCCATAAAACATTGTCCACCAAGGTCTACTGATAAATCTATAAATAATAGTCTTTGTAATAGTCAGTGGAGGTGTCAGGAGGAGACTGAAAGGCTAGGGTTCCATCTGAGCCCCATCCATCACCACAATCCACCACAGCAGATAGGATTTTATACATCCTGGATTTGGAATACTTTTTATTTTTCTAGGAAGAAATTCTCTCTGCTTGGTGGATATTTAAAGATGCCCCTGAAAACAAACATTTACAGCTTTCATATACTCTTTTCTGCTTAAGTTTTCTTCATCAGGTACCATTCTCGACCTTGCTTTTACTGCCAAGTGATCTACAATCCTTCATCACTGTCTTTCACTATTTTGCATGCTTCTCTTCCCTCTCCTTCTTCTCCCTTCCTCATCCATTTTCCTCTTCTTTTTTTTTTCTTCTTTAATTTTTTTGGGGGTTTGTCTCCACACACTCTCCATGAAAGAGAGTTTTCTCTGTTTTGTTCACTGCATAATATCTAGTGCCTAGAACCATAACTGTAATTATTATGAAGTCAATACATACTTGCTGAAAAAAATAAAATATTTTTAAAACTAGAAAATTTAAATAAACAGAAATAAAATATATTTCTTTAAAAGGATCACAAATCATTTTTCTCTCCCCAAACAGATTGTTGCTAACATTTTTGAGGGACATTTTTCTGTATAGATATGTGACACATATTCTTCAAGAAACTCACATTCTCTTTGAAGAGACAGAAATATAAATTACAATACCAATGCTATGGCTGAATAAAATGCTGTGGAACAGAAGAGATAATTAATTCTGCCTGGCAGAGTTAGAGAATGTAATAAAAGCGGGGCTTAAGATATGAGTAGAATTTGCCAGGTTGTTGTGTAAAATTTTAAAGAAAATAACAAATCTCCTATCATCCAGCTGTATGACCTTTTTATTTATTAGAATAAACAATATTATAAACATAAGACCATCATTTCAAATCACAGCATGTCAAAGATCACAATATACTTTTTTTTTCTTTTCTGTGAGATGTTTGCCTGCTTACACTAAGGGAGGAAGATTCAGACATGCAAATTTTCCTTATGGTGTTTCCATTTTCCATACCCTAGATGGCCAGTCCACTTTCAGTAGCTCAAGGACTCACTCAAACCCTGTCTCATAATAAGAACTAATGAGATGAACTCTCAAGGAAGAGACAAATAATTTCATCAATAGCCACAGCATCTATCCTGTAAGCTTCTAAAAAATAGAGGCAACCAGAATGACATCTCCAGTGGCTGAGCTGAGGATCTGTAATTCCCTGTTTCACTGTATACACTATTCCATGCCCCACATTCACCATCCCAAACACAAGTAACACCAGATCTTGACCTTAGATTGTTCAGCTCTAGGGCAGAAGACCAAGAACATGAGGGTAATATCTAAGTAACATTTGGGTATTTATCTGATGAAACTAAATGGATATTAAAACCCTTTAACAAGTGTCTGATCTCAAAGTCCTAAAACTTTTGTAGTGCTTAAAATAAATGAATTGAATAATTCATGAACTGGGTCATAGAGTTAAGTCACCTCAAATTTGGAACAGGTTCAAATTAGAAATTAATAACGGTGCTCAGGGAGATCCAGGCAGAGCAAATAGATGGAGATTAGGCAAGGCTTATTGGTGAAAAGTGAGAGGGTTTGCTGTAGCAGAAGTGAAGAACATATAAACAGGAAAAATATTGAAAGATGAGATGAGAAGGGTAGGTTGGGGCAAGACTGTTGGAGGCATTGTGTACTAATTTAAGGAATACAGAATATAAAGTTTACATCACCAAAAATACTGCTTATTGCTAAAATAGAAAAAGTTGGAATTTCAAGTGGTTTATATCAGGTGGTAATGCAATCTAAGAATAGATACCTCAACAGCTTCCTTTCTGCTTTACCAACTCTTTTCCTTTTCTTTTAAAGTATTTTTGAAATAAATATAAGACAAATATAAATGGAAAGTGTAAAAATGTAAATATGTAATTTTGTTACATATCTGGTTGCTTTGTAGTGTATAAGAGTCAAAGGGATCTTTTATGAAAAATGAGGCAGAAAATCTCTTTTAAGAATTTGACCTTTACTTTTTTTTTTATTGGTTGTTCAAAACATTACAAAGCTCTTGACATATCATATTTCATACATTAGATTCAAGTGGGTTATGAACTCCCATTTTTAACCCAAATACAGATTGCAGAATCACATCGGTTACACATCCACATTTTTACATAATGCCATATTAGTAACTGTTGTATTCTGCTACCTTTCCTATCCTCTACTATCCCCCCTCCCCTCCCCTCCCATCTTCTCTCTCTACCCCATCTACTGTAATTCATTTCTCTCCTTGTTTTTTTTTTCCCATTCCCCTCACAACCTCTTATATGTAATTTTGTATAACAATGAGGGTCTCCTTCCATTTCCATGCAATTTCCCTTTTCTCTCCCTTTCCCTCCCACCTCATGTCTCTGTTTAATGTTAATCTTTTCCTCCTGCTCTTCCTCCCTGCTCTGTTCTTAGTTGCTCTCATTATATCAAAGAAGACATTTGGCATTTGTTTTTTAGGGATTGGCTAGCTTCACTTAGCATAATCTGCTCTAATGCCATCCATTTCCCTACAAATTCCATGATTTTGTCATTTTTTAGTGTTGCATAATACTCCATTGTGTATAAATGCCACATTTTTTTATCCATTCATCTATTGAAGGGCATCTAGGTTGGTTCCACAGTCTAGCTATTGTGAATTGTCTGCTATGAACATCGATGTGGCAGTATCCCTGTAGTACGCTCTTTTAAGGTCTTCAGGGAATAGTCCGAGAAGGGCAATAGCTGGGTCAAATGGTGGTTCCATTCCCAGCTTTCCCAGAAATCTCCATACAACTTTCCAAATTAGCCGCACCATTTTGCAGTCCCACCAGCAATGTACAAGAGTACCCTTTTCCCCAGATCCTCTCCAGCACTTGTTGTTACTTGACTTCATAATGGCTGCCAATCTTACTGGAGTGAGATGGTATCTTAGAGTGGTTTTGATTTGCATTTCTCTGACTGCTAGAGATGGTGAGCATTTTTTCATGTACTTGTTGATTGATTGTATGTCCTCCTCTGAGAAGTGTCTGTTCAGGTCTTTGGCCCATTTGTTGATTGGGTTATTTGTTATCTTATTGTTTAATTTTTTTGAGTTCTTTGTATACTCTGAATATTAGGGCTCTATCTGAAGTGTGAGGAGTAAAAATTTGTTCCCAGGATGTAGGCTCCCTATTTACCTCTCTTATTGTTTCTCTTGCTGAGAAAAAACTTTTTAGTTTAAGTAAGTCCCATTTGTTGATTCTAGTTATTAGCTCTTGTGCTATGGGCATCCTATGAAGGAACTTGGAGCCCGACCCAACAATATGTAAATTGGAGCCAACTTTTTCTTCTATCAGGCGCAGAGTCTCTGATTTGATATCAAGTTCTTTGATCCATTTTGAGTTAACTTTTGTGCATGGCGAGTGAAAGGGATTCAGTTTCATTTTGTTGCATATGAATTTCCAGTTTTCCCAGCACCATTTGTTGAAGATACTATCCTTCCTGCATTGCATACTTTTAGCCCCTTTATCAAATATAAGAAAGTTGTAATTTTGTGGATTGGTCTCTGTGTCCTCTATTCTGTACCATTGGTCCACCTGCCTGTTTTGGTACCAGTACCATGCTGTTTTTGTTACTACTGCTCTGTAGTATAGTTTGAAGTTTGGTATCACTATACCGCCTGATTCACACTTCCTGCTTAGAGTTGTTTTTGCTTTTCTGGGTCTTTTATTTTTCCATATGAATTTCATGATTGCTTTATCTATTTCTACAAGAAATGCTCTTGGGATTTTGATTGGCATTGCATTAAACCTATAGAGAACTTTGGGTAATATCGCCATTTTGATGATGTTAGTTCTTCCTATCCATGAACAGGGTATATTTTTCCATCTTCTAAGGTCTCCTTCTATTTCTCTCTTTAGGGTTCTGTAGTTTTCATTGTATAAATCTTTCGCCTCTTTTGTTAGGTTGATTCCCAAGTATTTTATTTTTTTTGAGGATATCGTGAATGGGGTGGTTGTCCTCATTTCCATTTCAGAAGATTTGTCGCTGATATACAGGAATGCCTTTGATTTATGTGTGTTGATTTTATATTCTACCACTTTGCCGAATTCATTTATTAACTGTAGCAGTTTCTTTGTAGAGCCTTTTGGGTCTGTTGATACAGTATCATATCATCCGCAAATAGTGATATTATAAGTTCTTCTTTTCCTATTTTTATGCCTTTAATTTCTTTTGTCTGTTTAATTGCTCTGGCTAGTATTTCAAGAACTAAATTGAATAGAAGTGGTGAGAGAGGGCATCCCTGTCTTGTTCCAGATTTTAGAGGGAATGCCTTCAGTTTTTCTCCATTCAGAATGATGATAGCCTGAGGCTTAGCATATATAGCTTTTACGATGTTGAGGTAAGTTCCTGTTATCCCTAGTTTTTCTAGTGTTTTGAACATAAAGGGATGTTGTACTTTGTCGAATGCTTTTTCTGCATCTATCTAGATGATCATGTGTTTCTTATCATTAAGTCTGTTGATGTGGTGAATAACATTTATTGATTTCCATATATTGAACCAGCCTTGCATCCCAGGGATGAATCCTGCTTGATCATGGTGCACAATTTTTTTGATATGCTTTTGTATTCAATTCGCCAGGATTTTATTGAGAATTTTTGCATCTAAGTTCATTAGAGATATTGGTCTGTAGTTTTCTTTCTTTGAAGTGTCTTTGTCTGGTTTTGGGATCAGGGTGATGTTGGCCTTATAGAATGAATTAGGAAGAGCTCCTTCTTTTTCTATTTCTTGAAATAACTTGAAAAGTATTGGTATTAATTCTTCTTTGAAGGTTTGTAAAACTCCGCTGTATATCCATCCAGTCCAGGGCTTTTCTTGATTGGTAGTCTTTTGATGGCTTCTTCTATTTCTTCCTTTGTTATTGGTCTGTTTAAATTGTGTGTGTCTTCCTGACTCAATCTGGGCAAATCATATGACTTAATAAATTTATCGATATCTTCACTATCTTCTGTTTTATTGGAATATAGGGTTTCAAATTAATTTCTAATTATCTTCTGTATTTCTGTAGTGTCCATTGTGATATTGCCTTTTTCATCCCGTATGTTAGTAATTTGAGTTCTCTCTCTTCTTCTCTTCGTTAGCATGGCTAAGGGTCTGTTGATCTTATTTATTTTTTCGAAAAACCAACTTTTAGTTTTATCAATTTTTTCAATGTTTTTTTGTTTCAATTTTGTTGATTTCTGCTCTGATTTTAATTATTTCTTGACTTCTACTACATTTGCTATTGTTTTGCTCTTCCTTTTCTAGGGTTTTGAGATGAGGTGTGAGTTCATTTATTTGTTGGTTTTTTCTTTTATTGAGGAATGAACTCCAGGCAATGAATTTCCCTCTTAAAACTGCTTTCTTTGTGTCCCATAGATTCTGATATGTTGTGTCTGTATTTTCATTTATCTCTAAGAATTTTTTGATTTCCTCCTTTATGTCTTCTGTAACCCATTGATCATTCAGTAACATATTGTTCATTTTCCAGGTGATGCCGGATTTTCCCTTCCTTCTTTAATCATTGATTTCCAGTTTCATTCTATTATGATCAGATAAGATGCATGGTATTATCTCCACACCTTTATATTTACTAAGAGTTTCCCTATGGCATAATACATGGTCTATCTTTGAGAAGGATCCATGTTTTGCTGAGAAGAACGTGTATCCACTTGATGATGGTTGATATATTCTATATATGTTGATTAAGTCTAGGTTATTGATTGTGTTATTGAGTTCTAAAGTTTCTTTATTCAGCTTTTGTCTGGTGGATCTGTCCAATGGAGAGAGCAGTGTGTTGAAGTCACTCATAATTATTTTGTTGTGGTCTATTTGACTCTTGAACTTGAGGAGAGTTTGTTTTATGAACGTTGCAGCACCATTGTTTGGTGCATACAAATTGATAATTGTTATGTCTTGTTGGTGGGTGGTTCCTTTTAACAGTATATAGTGTCCTTCTTTATCCCTTTTGATTAGCTTAGGTTTGAAGTTGATTTTATCCGATATGAGTATGGCCACTCCTGCTTGCTTCCGAGGACCATGTGAGTGGTATGATTTTTCCCAACCTTTCACCTTCAGCCTGTGTATGTCTTTTCCTATCATATGAGTCTCCTGAAGGCAGCATATTGTTGGATTTGTTTTTTTAATCCAGGTTACTAGCCTTTTTCTCTTGATTGGTGAATTTAAGCCATTAACATTTATCATTACTATTGATATATGGTTTGTACTTCCAGTCATGCTTATTTATTTATTTATTTTAATATGGCTCATTTTTCCTTTTTGGTTATTTTTTTTCTTCCCTTTACTGAGTTACCTCCCACTGTTAGTTTTGGGTGCTGTTTTTCAATTCCTCTTCTTGTAGTGTTTTGTTCAAAATGCCTTGCACTGCTGGTTTTCTGGCTACGAATTCTTTTAACTTTTGTTTACCATGAAATATTTTAATTTCATTGTCAAATCTGAAGCTTAATTTTGCTGGATACAGTATTCTTGGTTGGAATCCATTATTTTTCAGCGTTTGAAATACGTTGTTCCAGGATGTTCATGCTTTCAATGTCTGTGATGAAAAATCAGCCGTTAACCTAATTGGTTTACCCCTGAATGTAATCTGCCTCCTTTCTCTCGTAGCTTTTAATATTCTCTCCTTGTTCTGTATGTTGGATATCTTCATAATTATGTGTCTTGGAGTTGGTCTATTATGGTTTTGTATGTTTGGGGTCCTGTAGGCTTCCAGAATTTGGCAATCCATTCCATCTTTCATATCTGAGAAGTTTTCTAGGATTATTTCATTCAATAGATTGTTCATTCCTTTGGTTTGAACCTCTATACCTTCTTCTATCCTGATGACTCTCAAGTTTGTTTTTTTTATGACATCCCATATCTCTTGGATAGATTGCTGGTGATTTCTTGGCATCCTTTCTGTGTTGACTATTCTTTTCAAGTTGATAAACTTTATCTTCATTATCTGATGTTCTGACTTCTATTTGATCTAGTCTATTTGTAATATTCTTGTTTGAGTTTTTAATTTGGTTTATGGTTTCCTGCATTTCTAGGATTATTGTTTGATTTTTTTTTAAATCTCTATCTCCTGGTAGAGCTCGTTCTTTGCCATTTGAATTTGCCTATGTAATTCGTCTTCAAAGTATACTTTCATTGTTTGGACTTGCTGTCTAATGTCTTCTCTGAGATTCCATTCCATCTGAGTTAGGTATGCCTGGAGTTCTTTTTCTGTCCATTTTTCTGATGCCTCTAGGTTCTCCTGTGAATTTAAGTTGTCCTGCATTGTTTGTAATCCTTTTGTCCCTTGTTTTTTCATGGTGCTCACATTACTTTCCAACTCTGTTTGACTGCTGTGTATCTCTTTTCTTCTTTAAATTTGTTTTGGTTTTTATAGTTCCAATATCTCTCCTTTGTGTTGGGAGACAATGTTTAGAGATGTTGGATTTAATTGTGATTTAAGGTAAATTCATTAATTTCATTAAACGCCTACAGATTTTGATGGCATGTATAGAATTGAGGTTTGAACTTAGGATTTTATGTTGAGGTTGGGCGATTTGATGGTATGGAGGTTAGTATATGTTAGCTTCTTTGCGGGGTTGCTCAAATGCAGGCAGATATTAACAAGAGAATAGACAGGAGTACTTGGGGGTAGTTAAGGGCTTAGGCGGACTATAGACCGATTCATAGTATTCATCTATTTGCATTTAGGAATTTGTACATAATCTGGGTGGTCATGCTTAAGAGGAAAGATGGGGAAAAGGTAAGGAAGCAAACCAAGAAAGAGAGAGGGAGAGAGGAAAGAAAGAGAAAATTATAGAAAAGAAAAAGAAATGATAATAAAAAAGTAAAATAAAGATTATGCTTAAAAAATTAATAATATAATTATAAAAAAGAAAAAATTAAAATTAAAAAATTAAAAGTTAAAAAAAGGGGGGGGGCACTGTTAGGCTTCTATTTTCTTCACTTCCACTAGGTGGTGCTGTGCCTTTCGGGCCAAGATTTTGCCCTCCGGCTGTAGGAAACAATCTGTGTGAGGCCGCTCCCTCCTCTCCCTCTCAAAACCTGTTAGCTTAGGTTTATTCATGGTCTCTAGTCTCCTCGCTTCTCCTGCCAGCCAGGCCTTTCCCAGTGTGATACCTCTCGGCAGTTCAAGCTACACTCTGGGCCTGCAGTTTCCTGGAAGTGGAGCACAGCTATTAGGAACCGGCACCTTACTGTTTTGATTCCCTCCACTAGCCCCTCCTCCGAGAGCTGGCGAGACAGGTTTCATTTTCGCCACTGGTGGGAGGGGGGTGTTGGAGGTCAGGTGCCTTTACCTTTCCCCATGCCTCTATTCACGCTCACTCTGTTAATCATGCCCCCGGAAAGCCGGGGAGAGATTTTATGCGATTTCCCCCCTGTATGGGAGATGGTCTAAATGTCACAGACCTGTTCTATCGCTGAATGAGCTGCAATCTGTCAAAAACTGGCGATGATGACATCAGCTCTCCAAGATGGTTGCCGCTGGCTTCCTCGGTGGGCTGTCCGGTGTGGAGGACAGAACTGGACTGTTTCCTTCCCCGGTCTCAAACCCAGAACTCAGCCTGGAGCACAATGAGGGCACAGCCAGCAGGAGCCCACAGAATCTGCAGCACCATTTCTCTGCGTTGCTAGCACGCCGTTTCTCAGCGATCCGCAGTCTCTAGCAGCGGGGCGGGCCACTGAACAAACAGCTTGATTCTCCGGGCGGAGATTTCACTCACGGTTGAGCCCCAGTAACCGATCCTCGGGCGATGGAAATCCTTCCTCTAGGTTTCTGTGCACCCCAATTTTGCTAGAAATTCCTAACAAGATAGCTTTGGGCCGTTCTAACTCGCCATTCACCCATGCAGTGACGCGGTACACGGGGGTGATGCACTCCATTCGCCGCCATCTTCCACTCCCTCTTGACCTTTACTTATTTATTTTGTTTATTTATTTTGTTGTTGTTGTTGTTTATTTGTTTCTAATATGGTGCTGAGGATTGAACCTCAGGCCTCACGTATCCTAGGCAAGCACCACTGAGCCATAACCCCAATCCCAGGCAGTCTTTTTTAATATAAAAAACAGATCCTGATCTGGTTTAGAAAAATATAACATAGCATCAACTGTCTCTTTAAAGGTATTTTATATATGTGTATATATGAAATTTAATGTGTGTATATATATATGTATGTATAACCCCTCTCTCTCTCTATATATATATATATGTGTGTATATATATATATATATATATATATATATATATATATATATATATGATATACATATATTCCTAGTAGTGGTTTAGGTTTTATTCCCTGTCATTATGTAGCTGTTATCACAGAAGCACTCAAACACCAGACAAATGGGGTCGGCTGAATATATTCTATTTTGGTGCAGCAGGAGGAGGCAGAGTTGTCCCAGTTTAGTCAATCCCATTTTTGGTTTTGCAGGTCACACACCAGCCCTTCAGTTCATGAGGTTTCTCTATTTCTGGAATAAAAGCTTTCCTTGCTGTAGAGCACTTCAACCATGTCAACACTGTGAGGACAGAGCTGATGGGACCGATGTGATGTCTCTGCTGGATCTTGTGAGCAAGACAGCATAAAACTGACAAGCTTAAGGATTCAAATGAAATATCCCAATTAAAATGCAGTTGAAATAAAGACCAGTACCACTAGCAATGTATATGCCAAGAAGAAAGAAAACAGCATCAATGTGACTGATGTCACACAAGAGAGAGCATAGAGAAAGAAGTTCAAATGAGGAGTTTTCAAGCTATAAAAAGAGGTTACAGGCAACAGGATGACAATGAGAGATAACAAAAGCCTGCAATTGACAAAATGCACCCCACTAATGAAATAGAGCATTGTGGTATTTAGGCCAAGAGAATTTATAAAGAGGATAAGAAGTCGGGAATAGCTTCTTTATTAAATTGCCTGATTCTTATCAAAACAATATTTTCATTTCCCATACTCATCTCCCAGAAGCCTGTCCATTGCTGTGTACTTCAATTTCACACAGATTATCTCTCCTTCTCTCTCTCCTGCTACTTCACATGTGTTTATTTGTGCTGTTTAATTGCAAAAATATAAGAAGAAACTAGTGAACAAAACCAAATCAATAATGTAGAGATCAGAATATGGCAAATGCCTCACAGAAAGATCCAGAACAGGGACAGCAGTGGTGAGCAAAGCCAGGAGGACTGGAAGGATGTAAATGAATAAGGGATCTGTGAGTCCAAAGCCACATGGTAGCCATGGGCTGCATTCAGTGTGCAGCTACTTGTCTTTGACTTGCATTTTGTTGGCTCACACAATATTTGAAATTTCATTTAGCTGCTAACATTAATGAGTAGGGAAATTTTACATAAAAACAATTTTTTTATTATATGGGGCTCTGCAGGTCTAAACTTGACCCTTTTAACGGAATGAACTTGGGCAAGTTGCCTTATTTGGGCTTAAATTATTTGCCTTTAAAAAAGGGGTAATAATATTACTTAACTTATGAAATCTTGTAAGGACTAAATGACCATGTACAGAAAGAACTTGTACCTGATATAGTGTCACTGTGCAATATATCAGGTATTAGTATCCATAATACTTGCTATTGCATTTGACAAACTAACTCTGGAAATCATGAGGCAAGCATCACAACTAACTCAAGAAAATGACTTAAAGTTTATCAACAAGCATTTTTATGTAATATATCAATGAGTTAAATAAATTTCAATAGGATGATTTTTTAAGAGAGCATTGCACGTGTACAATGACAAGAAGTCTAATTTAAAGCATCTTTGAGTTTCAAATTTGTATATAAATCAAAGTAACTGTGCATAAGGCAACAGAATTTTCATTTTGAAAATAACTAAGGAAGCATACTTCAAAAACCAGCTGTATTATTTAAGTGAGTTATTAAGAAAAGAAAGCGTCTGAAGCAACATTGTGGAAGCAAAATGTCCTTAACCATCGACAAGTTTAGGAGAATAAAATTTCTAAAACTTACATACAAAATTTAACAAAGAAACTTATAATGATTCTATTTTAAAAATACATATTTCAAAAAATAGCACAAGAAGTTAATGTCCTCTTTAATGTGTTCTTGTAGTTATTATCTAAAAACAAAAATGAAGCAATGTATAAGAAAGCAAAATTGTGTGTATACATATATAAGAATCAACTATAAGTGTGATATATATATATAAAAATGCATATATATGTGTATATATACACATATATATATATCATATTTAGTAGTTGAAAATCTAAGAGCACTTCTGGATTGCTGATTGGTATTCAGTGTACCACATGGCAGTTAAAGAATTAATACTCAATATATAATGAGCACTTATAAATAACTAATAGTCTAATACCACAAAACCAAAAATTATTTAAATGCATATAATTTCCTAAAAGAAAAAATACAAAAGCAAAAAAAATGCCTTATTAGTAGCCAATAAATGTAAATTATACCATGAATGGGATTATTTATTTCATCTAAAAATTTGTAGAGATTTTAAAATGTAATACCAAGTATTAATAAGGGATATAAGAGAGGGGACTCTCATCCATTGTTGCTATCAATTTCTATAAATTATGGAAGGCACTGTATAAATAGATATCAAAGTCTTCAGTATATACCTATTCTTCAATTCAATATTCCACCTTTAGTAATTTGTCCAATGTAACAAGCCATCAAGTGGAAAGAAAAGAGGACATACAATTAGTGTTATCCCTAATACTGATTATAAAACTGAAGTCCCAGAAACAATGTAAACACTTAAATAGATTTGTCAATTAGTTTATAAAAGAGCATATGAAGAAATGCAATGTAATTTTTATAGTATAACCAGGAAAAATGAGTTAATCACATATTATCTTCTTAGAGCTTTTTCTGATTTTCTAATTTTCTAAGATCAGTTTTAAATAAATTTAACTTTTATTATGTTGGATTTTTTTTTAAAGATCACAGTAAAAGCAAGCAAGTTTGGGACACAAACATGCAGAAATTTGAACAAGAATAAAAGCTCAATAAAACAGTTCCAAGAACAGCATTTCCATGGATTAAAAAAAAAAAAAAAAAAAGCTTACATTCCTTTCTATTAGGTCTGCTGGGACAGAAAAGAGAAATGAGGCTTGTATTCTTATATTCCTGTATAAAAAAATAGAAAAAATAGAAATATGTCTTCCTTGATATACTTGCTCAATATTGCAGAAAAGCCATCCAAGTACTCTATATTTTATTTTCCAATATTCTCTTCAGTAAGGTGAGCAATAAACATCACAACAGTTTCAAGAACACTGTTGGTACCATGCACTAAAAAGATTATTTCTCTAATGAGTAAAGAGAGTGACATCATCTTTCTCTTCCCCTATGTATAATGGTAATATAAATTATATATGTAAATATTTTTTATATACACACAAATGCTTAAAAAATAAATTTTCATTTTTTACTAAAGAATCTGATATAAAATGGCAAATTCAAGAAAAAAAATGTAGCAACTTAGACAGAACAAGAGGGTATGTCTCATGACCTGTGGTTTGGGCAGTTCACTAGCAAGCAGTTCTCTTCTAAAGAGGAAGATGCAAGTTCACGCCCATGACACACATGACCATGACTCCATACCTTTAATCTACAGGTGACTTGCCTTGAGACCTATTAAACTAGGTTAGGTCACCATCAGAACTTGCACATATCATTTCCAACTCTTGATTCCCTTAAACTCATTCCTCAACATCAGAAAGAAGATCCAGAGAAGAGTAGATGGGTCTTACTTCCAAACCCATGATTCAAAACAAAAGTTAGAGGCTAGTAGCAAAGTCCAAAAGATATTTGACTACATAGCAACTTTAAGCCTCTATGTCACTTAAACAATATATATCAACTATGTAAGACACAAATGAAGAAGCTGGAAAAATATACTTACCATATATACATAAAAGACCAAATACTGTTAATATCCAAAAAGCTCTTACAGACCAACATAAAAAAGACCAAACCCCAATTTTAAAAATGACCAAAAAAATGGCTATTCAAACAAAAAGAAATACAAATTTTCAAATTAATTAATTAATTAATTAATTAATTTGTACTGGGATTAATTTGGTACCCAGGGGTGTCTATCACTGAGCTACATCCAAAGCTCATTTAATATTTTTGTATTTTGAGACAAGGTCTAGTTAAGTTACTTGGGGCCTTTCATTAAGTTGCTGAGGCTGGCCTTGAACTTCCAATCTTCCTGCCTCAGCTTCCTGAGTCACTGGAATTATAGGCATGCACCACAACACCCAGAAGTAAATTAAAGCATATAAACACACACACACACACACACACACACTTACTCTTAGTTAAGCAAATTCAAAATAAACCCACAAGAAATCATATTTCACCTGTCAAACTTGCGAAAATGACATTTAATACTCTTTTCACCAATAATAGTGTGTTGCTACAGAATCTGTCGCATGCCATTCATGGTTATTCAAGTTGAGACAAAATCTGATAGACAAAGTAAAAAAATGCTTCCATCTAGCAATTCCACTTCTATGAACTGATCAACTACTACTATACTAATACAGATACATAATGAAAAAGTGTTCATTTCAACATTGATTTTAATAGCAAAAGAATGGAAATAATCTAAATACTTATGAACAATAGACAATTTAAATTATATAATATATATACACATCATATATCAAAGGTACTTAAAAAGACTAAGGTAGGTCTATGTACTGATAATCATCTTCATGGTGTTATTATCTTTTTTGAAAACCAGAGGTACAAAAGAATTACATTCTTAGCTTTCAGTTGTTCACAAAGAATGCATGTGCTTTTGTCTAAATAGACTATCTCTAAAAGGATTCACGAGACACTTGCTAGAAATATCAACTAACTTTTAAAGACACTTATAATAGGCTAGGCATAATTCTAGATGGTTTAATTTATCATTAAAACAATTATTTGGATTACGTAAAATTCTTATCTTCAGGATGAGGAAACTGAGGCATAGAGAGTTTAAGTAATTTACCTAAGGCCTACAGCATTTACAAGCTGTGATTTAACACAGTGGGGTTGACTCCTAAACCAGTATTTTTAACCAATTAAGTAGTTTGACTCTGGGGCACAAGAAATGGAGATAAGAATTAAAAGGAGTATTTATTTTCCACTTTATATTTTGACATTGTGCCATGTACTATTTTTTAAAAACATGAAAAAATATATTCAAACTATCACACACATTCTAAACATATCTGAGAAAATGGGAGTAAAAAGAAAAGCTCCAAATTCTGGTAATGTCTAATGAAGAAGGCCTGGCCCCACCAGATGGTAAAGACGGATATAAACAGAAAAATTCAAGTAGTGAAGAACTGACAAAAAAATTAACAGAGCGATTATTGCAATGGGAAAAATAACTTCCAAGCCAACCTAGAAAAATAAGAACTGAATATATGATATTAAAAAGTTTTTTAAAAGTGGTATTATTATTCAATTAATATCATTGGACAAATTGACTGGAAGAGCATTCATTTAAGGTGTCATCTGATATCATATGCTAAAGATATTACAAATAAATTGAAGAAATAAATGTAGACTGAAGCATAAAAATCAAGAAATATTTGGGAGGACCTGCTCACTAGATAAGGTAGTACTTTCTTAACATAAATAACACTGGAGGAAATAATCTGGGGTAGACTGAGCAATTTTGCAAACATTCCACATTTAAAATATTATAAACAATATCAGCAATATACAAAACACAATTACAAATCAATAAGTAAAACATAATGACATTAAATGAAAAGCTACCAAAGAAATTGAATTGATACATAAGAAAAGCACAAACTAAGCATAACTCAATTAATTCTCTTTGATGTAGATATAATTGTTTTCCTTGTTTACAGGTGAAAATTGGCACAAGTAGATTGTCCAAGATCACAGAGCAAATAAATCGTGAGCTAAGATCTGAACTAAAAATTTAATTTATTTCAAAGTCCCTGTTATTTTAACCATTATTTCAATCTCTAGGCATCAAAATGTATCTCTATACTGATGCCCCTCAATTTATGATGAGGTTGCATCCAGTTAAACTCATCATAAGTTGAAAACATAGCATGTTAAAAATGAATTTAGGGCTGGGGTTGTAACTCAGTGGCAGAGCGCTTGCCTAGCTTATGTGAGGCACTGGGTTCAATTCTTATCACCACATAAAAATAAATAAATAAAATATAAAATGAATTTAATACACATATACTCCCAAGCATCAATGATTAGTAATACAAGACACTGTGCTTATCCAGTGTTTACCATAGTGATTGAGTGTTGAGCCGTCATGTCAGGCACAATCTGCACAGATATATAGCATAGCAAAAAGAGTATGTCACTGTCAAAAGAAAAATTGAAGACAACTCTATTTCATGACTATAAGTGATGAATTGCTGAAGCACTTCTCTGAGTCTTCTCTCAACAAGAGGTCATTGTCTGTACCTACCTATTTCCGAAAATATCTTATCACTTTTGTTAGAGAAATTGTCCATTGTTAGCCATGTGAATGTTTAGAGTTTGGATTTAAATGAAAAAAAAAACAAATAAATACCTCAATGGGAAAAGACTAAATTCATCTCTGGTTAAATAGTTCTCTATCCTACAAAGCAGTTTATCAGGAAGCCAGAGGCCAAGTAATAGTAACCATACAAAGAATTCTGAACCCACAAAAACACCACTAGGCATATACTATTTTCAAGAAGAAATTAAAATTAAAATAACATTAGCATTAGTGTTGAATAACTTGAATTTTTTATTTGTTTGCACTACTTAAAATAATTTTATAACTAGATAAAACTTAAGGGCATTTATGTTTGAAAGTTAGTATCTATACTCTGAATTAAATCAAGTTCCTTACAAAATTGTTGGCCTAAAATGCTATTATTACTGAAGTTAAACTGAAGTTGACCCATTGCTACTAAGGGAAAGATAGTGTCAACTTTGGTAGGAGAGGATATCTCCAAAGCTTTTATAAATTCTTGCCAAATCCACAATGTATTTCAGTCTTAAGACATCTGTTACTCTAAAAAGGGGCTCTCTCCTTCCCCTTCTTCCCTCCTTTAACAGAGAGTTGACATTTTCCTTTAACCTAAAATTTTCATCAATCCTGATATCAGTGCTTTATGCCTGGAACCTGGAACCTCACCCCATGGTAATACATTTTCTATTCCAGAACTTATAGACAGTATTGGGAGAGGTAATCATCTTCACTTGAGTCTACCATGATGACTATTATGAGGACTTGGTCCAGGGACCATGGGCAGAAGGGAACTCTCAATGGTCAAACTGTTTAAGCCTATCCATGTAGCTCAGGAACATTTACTATGAATCAATGTCTAAGAAAAGGAGAATGTCAAGGGCCAAATATCAGCTTCAATAATAACCTCTACTGTCAATTGGCATGACTTCAAATATCCTTTCACCAAACAGATGGCATGAAAGTTGATCAGTGGAAAATATGATTCTTCTTTAAGTATTGAATTAGATATTATAGGGTTGAACCTCAAAGTTCAAACTGATTTCATCCTACAATTATACCTCTATTAACAAAATTCTACAGAATTATAGATTGACTTATTTCACTTTCTGGTGTGAAGCATTTTGAGTTCTTTATATATCCTAGATATTAATCCTCTGTCAGAGAGTATTGTCAAAACCTTCCTCCCATTCTATAGGCTGCCTGTTATGTTCTTAATTGTTTCCTTTGCTGTGCAGAAGCTTTTTGAATTTGATGCAATCCCACTTAATGATCTTGGTTTTACTTCTTATACTTTATGGGTATTATTAAGGAAGTCTATGCCTGTGCCTATTTGTTGGAGTTTTAACTGTATATTTTCTTCTAACATTTGTACAATTTCTAGTCTAATTCCTAGATCTTTCATCCACTTTGAGTTGACTTACTATCTCAATCAGTACATGGGTAAATGGACTAAACAGGAATTTCTCAACAGAAGAAATACAAATGGCCAATAAATGAAAAAAATGCTCAACATTATTAGCAATCAGGGAGTTGCAAATCAAAACTACACTAAGATTTAATCTCACCCCAGTTAGAATGGCCATCATTAAGAATATAAATAATAATAAATGCTAGTGAAAATGTGGGAAGAATGTTTATACATCATGGGTAGGAATGCAAATTAGTATAAACACTGTGGAAATCAATATAGAGATTCCTCAAAGGCCTAGGAATAGAAAAAGCATATTACCCAGCTATTCCACCCCTTGATATTTATCCAAAATAACTGAAATCAGCATACTATAGTGATACATGCATTCCAATGTTTATAGGAGCACAATTAACAATAGCCAAGTTATGGAAGAAGCCTAGATGTCAACAGATGAATATATAAAGAAAATGTGGTATGAGTACACGGTGAAGTTCTACTCAACAATAAAGAATAAAACCATATTCTTTGAGAATAAAATGGATTGAACTGAAGAACATTATATGAAGTGAAATAAACCAGACTCTGAAAGTCAAGGTTCAAAATTTTCCCTCATATTTGGAAACTAGAGAGAAAAAAAGAAATTTAAAAGTGTGTGTGTGTGTGTGTGTGTGTGTGTCAGGGGGTGTTCCTCACAAAATAGAAAGAAAGTCTTGAGAGAAGAGATGGGGGATAATGAGGGAGGGAGGAAGAGAGTGGAAGAGGAAGAACTAGGGAATGAAATCGACGAATTATACTACATGCATACACAAATATCCCACAATTAAATGCGCAGATATAATGCACCAGTGAAAAACATACATACATGTACATAAATAAAAGGAAGACCAGAAGTTAGAGGCCAGGAAAGAGGGGATGGTAGGTGACGAGAGAAAGGGGAAATACTGGGGAATAAATTCAAGTAAATTATGTTATGTGAATAGATGAATATGTTACAATGAACCCCACTGTTATGTATTATTATAATACATTTAAAAGCATAAAAGTCAATCCCTTAAAAACAAATGCCAAATGTCTTCTTTGATATAAGGAGAGTAACTAAGAACAGAGTAGGGACGAAGAGCATGAGAAGAAGATTAACATTAAACAGGGATGAGAGGTGGGAGGGAAAGGGAGAGAGAAGGGAAATTGCATGTAGATGGAAGGAGACCCTCAGGGGTATACAAAATTACATACAAGAGGAAGTGAGGGGAAAGGAGGAAAAATATAAGGGGGAGAAATGAGTTACAGTAGAGGGGGTAGTGAGAGAAGAGGGGAGGGGAGGGGGGAGGGGGGATAGTAGAGGATAGGAAAGGCAGCAGAATACAACAGACACCAGAATGGCATTATGTAAATCAATGGTTGTGCAACTGATGTGATTCTGCAATCTGTATATGGGGTAAAAATGGGAGCTCATATCCCACTTGAATCAAAGTGTGAAATATGATATATCAAGAACTATGTAATGTTTTGAACAACCTACAATAAAAATTAATTTTTAAAAAAAGCATAAAAGTATTCTACAGAATATTAAATATTATTAATCTACCACTTAGCTCTCTGTAGCTCATTTTTTAAAAAATATACTATGAATAAATAAGGCAATATTTACATAGAATTCATGCTAATCTCATTTAAGGAAGAGCTTAAGCTCAAAAAGAAAACAAAGAGCTACATTGGATTTGTCTTTATTCTCTATACTGGAAAAGTTCAAAGAAAATGGAAGTTATGGAAAGAATGGGCATTTTAATTATTAAACTAATGCACAGGTATTCTTTTTATTAAGTCATGTAACTATTTTCTTTCATGTTCTTTACAAATTATGGCCTAAGTACTATTCATAGTGCTATAGGTTATGGTGTATTTTTTAAAATCAGTATATTGCATTAGACTCTTTCATCTTTTCATAAATATAAAATGTAACTTTTGTTCATCATGCATATTCATAGCAATGTCTGTGGTAAGAAGTGGACAGTATCAAGGGTTGAATCTTGCTGATATATTAGGTGTCATAAAACAGTCAATTTTAGAAGCACCCATGAGTTATGACATCAACTGAGGTCCCATCACTGGGGATATTTTTTACTGCATACACTGCATAATGCTTTAAATACCCACCATTTGTAGAAATACAAGTGGTCATACTCTAGCAAATTAATAAGACAGATGTTGCTGTTCATTCACAATATGCCAAAACACATTTGGTCCAAGGAAAAAGGGCCAAATTTCACCCTGGAAAGACAGAAGCCAAAGGTCTCCAGTATTTCTATAATCACCAAGACTCATCACTCTACCTCAACTCCACATTCTCATAAAGGGAGAGATTTTAGACATTATAATTTCCATTATGTTGAAACTTGAGTAAAGAAGAGTAAAAGACTACAAAAAAACAGGAGGTTAATGATTATCACATAAAATGTGACTTTTCATGCTAAATTACTGATTTTGTTTATATCTATGTGTATGTGTGGTGCTAAGAATCCAACGCAGGTTCTCATGCATGCTAGGCAAGTGTTTTAAACTGAACTATATTCCAAGCCCCTGATTTTTTAAATGCAAAATTCAAATAATCCAAAAGTAATAAGAGAAATTATTCTCCCTGGGCCCACCTAGGCAGTTTCCTTTGCCAAAGGCATCCATTCATTTCTTATAGTTCCCTCGAAAAATTTGTGGAGAGATATCTCTATGTAAAAACAAGCAAATATATAATTTTTTTCTTTCTTTTTTAACCCAATGGGGCTAATAAATTCACGATTCCATACCTTGATTTTTTCAATTCATCTCAGAGATTATTTCATGACAGGATATAAGGATAATTATTTTTCATTGAACAGATATACATTAATTATTAAAATTTCCTATTGATGAATATTTAGATTGCTTCCCATTTCATATTATTATAAAGAAATAAAGCAATACATAGGACTCTGCTTAGATCCCAAACCCTGTAATTACTTAATATATTGATTGAAACAGCACAGAGGCACATTGTCATATTGAAACCATTTCATCTGGTAATTTTACCCTTTACAATCCTTTCCAACTCTAATTGCCAAGTATAACAGTCGGCTCTTAGTGAACATTAATTAAGGGTGATGTGGCATATTGAATTTCATTAAAATTCTAAATGACATTACCAATAATCAGAGTATGGCCTTCATTTGAGGAGCTGTTTGACCCTAATTAGTGAACTCAACTTGGCTTTCTTTGTATTTTCTAGGGGGAAAAGGAGGAGAATAAACCACATTAATTTTGAATTTATGACACTAGTTATGACTGACCTTCCCCATTTCAGAACTGGTAGCATCGGTCTCAGGTGGATTAACACTTAAATCTTCTACATTAGAAGCATAATTCAGAGACCTTTGCAAATTACTGTGATTCAACGATGGTCCACTTAGGCAGCAAAAGAATTTACTGGAAGAAAATTGGGAGTCTATAAAATTGTCAAAAAGACAAGGCTTCGAAAAGAGAATCAGGAAGTAGAAGAGCATCTGAGTAAGACACTACCTCGGCTAATCCAAACAGCATGTCTTGTGGCCACCACCCCTCTGAAGACTCCCACAGTGACCAGTGTCCAATCCCCACCAATCTCTTGGCAAAGCTTTTCAAGCTTTCTTTCCTGTGTTAAGAAATATATCTATGTAATATTCCAGTATACATACACACATTTAACTAAAACAATTTCATTAAATCAGGAATCATGCCAATGTGCAGTGCATTCTAATATATATTTTCTTCTTTATTTAAAAAAATCCACTAAATTGATTTTAAGACTTGTTAATACGTCAGACCCTACAGTTTAAAACACTGCTCTGGAGAGATTGATTTAGACTGCAGTATCATTACTGATATGTGAGCAAATTTGTGGAGGATATAAAGAATTTTAAAAAAATAGAAGACTTCTGCATTTAGAATGGAAAAGGGTAGAAAGAATGGAACATGAAGCTTTTGTATACATCCCCTATTATCATCATGAAATCAGCATGACCCAGATTCAATACTACAGTAAAGATCAACCTATACATATCACCACATAGCACCAAATCAGAATAAATTGTGGCTTTTCTGACAGTAAAGGAAGGCAGGCAAGCAGACGGGCAACATTTTAATTTCGACTTTAGCATGTAATCCAGCAGCCCAAATTCATCATAACTGCTCTGAAAAATTCCCATTTATTTTAGAAGCAATACTTGCTTTCTCACGCCCTTTTCAACTTTACCACACTTGCTCCTTTCCCCCACCATTGCTTAGGCTAGAGTCTGGTTATCTGCCATGAGCTGTCAACATGCAAGAGTCAAAAAAGAGAGTAATCTTGTAGAATTAAGCCCCCTCCATACACATTCACTTAGGCCGTAGACTAAATTCTTGTCACACTGCATGCCCTGAGATAAATCTAAACTCAATGCTGAAGCTGCACATTGAGGCCCACAGCATTCCTAACCCTGTGCTCAATTTCACGATCTGTCTGTGATCAGATGACATTCTCCTCAGCCTCTCTCTTGTTCTCATCACGTGGCAACTACTTCTCTTCTTGGAACATTAAGCCTTCCTGCAAGGTTTCAGCCTTGGCATTTATCCCCTCCACAGTTCTAAAGTTAGTAGAGAAGTAGAAATATTTCATTTCCTTGATTATGCCTCCACTCTTTCAAATTACTCCCAGGAAATGTCAAATCCAGAAGAAATATCTCGGAGACTGACTGAATAAAATTGTGCAGAAGACTAGCCTGTATTAATGAAATTATCCAGGACAGCCAAGTTGACTGGAGAGTCTCCTAGTTAAGGGAAAACATTCCCTAGCTGGTTTTCCTGCTCAAGGGCCTCCTTGTCTGTCTGGATGGCCTCACTAGTCCAGGAAAGGCCAGCTGGGGTTTCCAAGCTAATTAACCATGCCCGGTGTGGCAGGTGCTCCTCACTGTGATTTCTTTAGCTGCAGAGTAAAACCCCAGAGTTCTATTTCTATTTTTAGTCACGTGTGTAATAATGGAATAAAAAATAAGTGACTCCTTGAACTCTTGTTGCATGTCATTCAGGGAGAGCAAATATAGCTCACTCTGACAGTTACTAAGTTAGAGCTAAAGAATTTCTCAGCAGTTCAGTGGTGTGAATTTGCACATTCTTAAAGCTGGTTGTTTCCTGGATGCACGGTCTCTGCAGATAAAATGTGAAACATGGTGTGGAAGCATATTTGGCATTCACAGGTGACAATCAGATTCCTGTAAGTCTAATTTTAGCATAAAGGATTATCAGCGAAGAGCTGCCTTCCTAAATGTGGTAGGTGGTGAGTTCTTTAACCCATGTCAGATCTTTAATCTTACTTCCCCTCAGCCCTAACCCGTAAACCTGAACACAACCAAGGATAAAGATACAGTATGATATGACACACAAAAAAATCAGCCTCTGTGGTCACAAAGAAAACAGAAGAGGGATGAGAAGTATTTATTTAATTTTTCAAAAGCAAAAGAAAGAAATATAAATTGCTTCTAAATCTTACTTCTGGAACTGGGGATATAGCTCAGCAGTAGAGCACTTACCTGGTATGCATGAGACTTTGGGTTGGATCCCAGCACTGAAAAATAAATAAATAAATAAATAAATAAATAAATAAATGTTCTTTCTGATTCTTCTTTAAATCCACAAATGTTAAACCTTTGTTTCTTGATTTGATTTTGCCTATTGTTCTTTCATGTTGCCAGAACAATCTGATTTCACTAAATACCAGTTTCCATATTCACTGCAGCAAATTATTTTCAATGAAATAATCCAATAGATATCATTTGAAAAAAAAAAATTAGTGGTTCCTAATAAAGGCTTCCATTTCATGGCAGGTAATATCTACTTAGTAAAGACCTTTCAAGTTATGACGATTGTGCTGACCTAATGCTCGATGTTCTGAAACACATGAAATACTGCTTGCATCTTATCTCATTATTCCATGTACCTCTGAAGATAAAACTAAAAGAATGGCCTCAGTTCCCTTTCCTAATTACAGCCAGCCAAATGGTTTCTTTCTCACTCAACAGAATACTAGAGATTTCCCCCTGGAGTGGGTAGAGCAGAAGGTGCCTGGATGGTAGATGCCAAGGACTGTTGAGTGGTGGAAGACAGTCCTGAAAACAAGATTAAGTAAATGTTAACATGGATACAAGTCCTCTTTTCTGCAAATTGTTCATCCAGAACAACTCATCAGATTCTCATTGGGTATAATTTAAAAATTCATCCAAAACTCAAGAGAAAAATATTTGTAACAATCCACTAACCAGACAAAAACAATTCAAAACATTATTGGTAACAAAAAAAAACAACAAAACACTATGAAATTATGGAACTACTAGAAGAAAATATAGGTAGAAAAATTGAGGATATTGGTACAGAAAATAATTTATTGGATAAGATTCCAAAAGTATAGGAAACTAAAGCAAAAATAGATGAACAGTATTATATCAAACTAAAAAGCTTCTAATGGTATGTAATGTTTTGAAGAACCAACAATAAAAATTAATTAAAAAAAAAAAAAGCTTCTGAATGGCAAAGGAAACAATAATCACAGTGAAAAGATTCCTAGAGAATGGGAGACAGTATCGACAAACTATGCATCTGTGGAGGGGTTAATAACCAGAATGTATAAGGAATTCCAAAATCTCAATCAATAGCAAACAAACAAAAAAATAATGTAATTTTAAAATAAGCTAGACATTTTTCAAAAGAAGACATATACATGGCCGACAATTATATGAAAAATGCTCAACATCACTGATCATAAAAAAAAAATACAAATTAAAACCACAGTGAGCTACCACCTCACTCTAGTTAGAAAGGTTGTTATTTAAAAAAAAAATTTGTTTTAATTAGCTATACATGAGAGTACAATGCATTTATGCACTTTGATATATCATACATAAATGAGATATAATTTCTCATTTTTCTGAGTGTAAATGTTGCAGAATCATATTGGTCATGTAGTCACATATATACATACAATAATAATGTCTGTTTCATTCTACTGTTTTTCCTATTCCCACATCCTCTTCCCTCCCCTCCCATCACTTCCCTCTACCTAATCTAAGCTAATGCTATTTTTCTGTAGTGCCCCCTGCCTTATTGTGTATTAGCATCCTCATATTAGAGAAAACATTTGGCCTTTGGTTTTGTGGGATTGGCTTATTTCACTTAGCATGATATTCTCCAACTCCAACCATTTACTGGCAAATTCCATAATTTTACTCTTCTTGAGAACTGAGTAATATTCCATTGAGTATATATACCATATTTTCTTTATCCATTCATCTATTGAGGAACATGTAGGTTGGTTCCATAGTCTAGCTATTATGAACTGAGCTGCTATAAACATTAATGTGGCTGCATCACTTTAGTGTGTTGATTTTAAGTCCTTTGGGTATAAACCAAGGAGTGGAATAGCCGGGTCAAATGGTGGTTCCATTCCCAATTTTCTGAGGAATCTCCATACTGCTTTCCACAGTGGTAGCACCAATTTACAGTCCCACCAGCAATGTATGAATGTACCTTTTTCACCACATCCTTGCCAATAATTAGTGTTGCCTGTATCCTTGATGATTGACATTCTGACAGGAGTGAGATGAAATCTTAGAGTAGTTTTAATTTGTATTTATCTAATTGCTAGAGATGTTGAACATTTTTTTTTTCGTATATTTATTGGTCAATTGTATTTCTTCTTCTGTGAAATGCCTGTTTAGTTCCTTAGCCCATTTATTCATTGGGTTATTTGATTTTTGGTGTTAAGTTTTTTTTAGTTCTTTATATATCCTAGAGATTAATGCTTTATTGGAGCTGGATGTGGTAAAGATTTTCTCCCAATATGTAGGCTCTCTCCTCACTTTATTAATTATTTCCTTTGATGAGAAAAAAAAAACTTTTTAATTTGAATCCATTCCATTTACTGATTCTTGATTTTATTTCTTGAGCTTTAGGAGTCTTGTTAAGGAACTCAGGTCCTAGGCCCATGTGGTGAAGATTTGAGCCTACTTTTTCTTCTATTAGGTACAAGGTCTTCATTCTAGTGGCTAAGTATTTTATCCACTTTGAGTTTATTTTTGTGCAGGGGTTTAATTTTATTTTGCTACATATGGATTTCCAGTTTTGCCAGCACCATTTATTGAATAGACTATATTTTCTCCAGAATTTATATTATCAAAATGGCCATACTACCAAAAGCATTATACAGATTTAATGCAGTTCTTATTAAAATACCAGTGGCATTCTTCATAGAATTAGAAAAAAACAATCATGAAATTTATTTGGAAAAATAAGAGACCCAGAATTGCTAAAGCAATCCTTAGCAAGAAATGTGAAGCAGGAAGCATCGCAATACCAGATCTTAAACTATACTACAGAGCTATAGTAACAAAAATGGCATGGTATTGGCATCAAAATAGACTTGTAGACCAATGGTGCAGAATAATGGACACAGAGACAAACTCACATAAATATGGTTATGGCATACTAGACAAAGGTGCCAAAAACATTCACTGGAGAAAGGCTGTTATTCAAAAGACAAAAGCAAACAAGTGTAGAGGAAGATATGGAGAAAAGGAAACCCATGCACACTGTTGAGTACAGCCATTAGGGAAAATATTATAGATGTTCTTTAAAAAACGAACTACCTCTGTCTCTCACCCCATACAAAAATCAACTCAAAGTGGATCAAGCACTTAGACACTAGAACAGAGGTCCTGCGCCTAATAGAAGAAAACAGTAGGCCCAAATCTCCACCATGTCAGCTTAGGAGCTGACTTCCTTAACAAGATCCTTAAAGAACAAGAAGTAAAATTGAGTATCAATAAATGGGATAAAATCAAAGTAAAAAGCTTCTTCACAGCAAAGGAACAATAACATAAAGAGAGACCCCATAGAAGAGAATTTTTACCACATGCACCTCAGATAGAGTATTTATCTCCACGATATATAGAGAACTCAAAAAACTTAACATTAAAAAAAAATGACCCAACCAATGGGCTAAGAAACTGAACAGACACTTCACAGAAGAAGAAATACAATTGATCAACAATATGTGAAAAAAATGTTCAACATTTCTAGCAATTAGATAAACGCAAATCAAAACTACACTGAGATTTCATCTTACTTCAGTAAGAATGGCAATTATCGATAATACAAGCAACAATAAATGTTGGTGAGGATTTGGGGGGAAAAGGTACACACTCATACACTTCTGGTGGGTCTGCAAATTAGTGTAACCACTCTAGAAAGCAGAATGAAGATTCCTCAGAAAACTTGGAATGGAACCACCATTTGATCCAGTTATCCTACTCCTAGGTTTATACCCAAAGAACTTAAAGTCAGCATATTATAGTAACAAAGCCACATCAATGTTTATAACAGCTCAATTCATAATAGCTATGGGACCAACCTAGGTGCCCTTTGAATGGATAAAGAAAATGTGAGATATATATCTATCTATACACACACACACACACACACACACACACACACACATACACACACACACACACATACACACACACACACAGTGGAATATTACTCAGCCTTAAGAAAGAATGAAATTATGGCATTTTCTGGTAAATGGATGGATCTGGAGGATATTATGCTGAGCAATAAGTCAATCTCAAAAACCAAAGACCAAATGTTTTCTCTGATATTTGTATGCTAATTCACAATAAGGGGAGTGGATAAAAGTACTTTGGATTAGGCAGAGGGGAGTGAAAAGAAGGGAGGGGGTATGGGAGTAGGAATGACAATAGAATTAATTGGATATTATTACCCGTGTGCACATATGATTACATTAACTGTGTGATTCTACCAGATATAACCAGAATGATAAGTTATAGTCCATTTATGTATCATGTATCAAAATGCATTCTATTGTCATGTATAACTAATTAGAACCAATAAATTTTTTTGAATAAAAAAAATACCATATGATCCAGACATCCTACCTCTGAATATATAGCTAAAGAAACTGAAATTAGCTTGTCAAAGAGACATATGCACTGCTACATTGACAGCAGCACAATTCACAATAGTCAAGAAATGGAAACAACTGAAGTGCCCATCAGCTAATGAATGGATAAGGAAAATAAGGAACATATACACAATAAGATATTATTCAGCCATAAAAAAGAATTAAATCCTGTTATTTGTCAATCAAAATGAAGATCATTAAATTAAGTGAAACAAGCCAGATGCAGGAAGATAAGTCCCATGTGATCTTCTTTGGGGAATAGTATAATATTGGTCTCATAAAAGTTGAAAGTAGAATGGTGATTAGGATGGGTGGAATAGTAGTAGCATTGAGAGAGGCTGATCAGAGAGTACTAAATTATAGTTATACAGGAGTAAGAAGTTCTGTTGTACAATATTGCACAGAAGGATGACTATAATAACAATTATGTTCCATATTTTTAGAAAAGCTGGAAGAAAGGATTTTAAATGTTCTCACTATAAATAAATTATAAATGAGAAGATACATCTGTTTAACCTGGTTTAACATTACACAGTGTTACATGTATGGAACTAGCACATGGTACCCCATGAGTGTGAATAATTTTTATGTATCAATTGAAAAATGTAAATTAAAAAAGAAGATATTAATTGAGAGTGGTGGTGCACACCTGTAATCCCAGAAGCTTGGGAGGCTGACACAAGAGGATCTCAAGTTCAAAGCCAGCCTCAGCACACTTAGTGAGAGAGAACCTAAGCAACTTAGTGAGACCCTGTCTCTAAATAAACTATTAAAAAGGGCTGGGGGGCTGGGGTTGTGATTTAGCGGTAGAATACTCACCTAGCATGTGCAGGCCCTGGGTTCAACTCTCAGCATCACATAAAAATAAACAAAATAAAGGCATTGTGTTCCATTACAACTAAAAAATAAACATTTTTTTAAAAGGGGAGGGGCTGGGGATGTGGCTCAGTGGTTAAGTGTCCCTGAGTTCAATCCCTGGCACCAAAAATAAAAGAGGACACTAGATCCACAGAGTTTTCTTAAACTTTAAGATCACTCTTACACAATATAAGCTGTTTAAACTAGTTTTAACTCAACTATATACCATTTTCTGAGCTTATTTTATGAAGCTGGTATAAAACAAATATTACCACCATAAAATATAAAGCAAAAATAAAACTATAGTCCATTATTACCATAGATATATACACAAATAATAATTAAAATTGTATTAAATCAAATTCAAACCCGTATTGAAAGAATGACACCTCATGACAAGTAGAATTTATTTCATGAAAGCAAAGATGCTTTTACAGAGCTGGGCATCATTGTGCATGCCTGCAATCCCAGCGGCTAGGGAGGCTGAGGCAAGAAGATAGCTAGTTCAAAGCCAGCCTCAGCAACGGCAAGGCACTAAACAAGTCAGTGAGACCCTGTCTCTAAATAAAATACAAAATGGGGCTGGGGATGTGGCTCAGTGGTCAAGTTCCCCTGAGTTCAATCCCCAGTACCACGTCTGCCCCCCGCAAAAAAAAAAAAAAAAAAAAAAAATGGCTTAACAGTAGGGTATTCTTAATATAATACACCATGTTAGTAAAATAAATAAATGAGTAAATATTCATATTCACAAATTGGGTATGCAGATTCTTAGGTCATTTGCTAATTTTCAATAAATATTTCTGATTTTTTAGGCCCCCCAAAATCCTAATAACTTAGGTCTTAACAAAGTAGCAGAATACTTTCTTAACATAATATAGAAAACCTACTTTAACCCAGAATCCAATCTGCTATGTAGCTGAAGAACACTAAAGGAATTGCTTTAAAGTAAAGAGCAATGAACACATAAAATGCAGGTAAGTACTATTATTGCTTGATAGGACTTCTGATAAATGAAATGGAAAAAATTAAGTTAGACATACAATAATATGAAAGATTGTCCACCAAGGAAACCCAAATACATCAACTGAGGAATAATACAAAGTATTCAGAGAATACACAAATGTGATCTGTTATAAAAATATTAGCTAGCTTATAAATACCCAAAATACCCATTTGCAAAATGTAATTGGATAAAGGATCATTGGAATGAGGAAATTTAATATGTAGGTATAAACATTTAAAAACATGTACAGGATCTATAGTATAAGTATATAGAACCATAAAAAGAATCTGACTAAATGGGAAGACTTTGTATGGTAAGTATACCAATCCTTATTGTCATGAATATCAATTTAAATCTTGATTAATTTTTAAACTACAAATGTGCTTCTAAGGTTAATTCAAATAGGTTAATAAATAGGATGGAAGAGTTAAAAAAATTATATAAAAGTAATGAGAATTTTTCATCAATGAAAACTCAGGAACTTGAGTAACCAAGAATAAGACAAATAAATGATCACAGAAAAAGAGACTAGTAAATCAGAATTTAGCATATGATAGCAGTAGAATTACACATCAGTAGATAGTTTGTCCCATTAACAATGCCAGAATAATTTCTTAAGTGTCAAGAAATTTTAAATTACTTTATTAATGTACACTTTCATCCAAAATATAATCCAGATGGATTAAAAAGTCAATGGCAATAAATGAATCATCAAATAAATAACTATCCAAAAAGTCACAAGAAAACACATGTGAATATGCACAAAGCACAAAGTAAATTAGATTTTCTCAGTGAAACTTAATTGAGAAAATAAATAAATAAAAAGATTTATAGACTTCATCACAAAATAATTAAAACCTATGTGTCAAGAGTCATTATAAATAACATAAAGGACAAATGACTAGAAGGGAAATATATATCAAACAATGTATAAATATCTTTAATTTATGAAGTACTCAACAAAATAATGGCAAATAAATGGAGAGTAGCACATTTTAAAATGGGATAAGGGATACAGAAGCAAAACTGAAAGTGACCAAGAAACAAATTCTTCTCAAAATTGAAGTGTTAATTTTAGTTTAGCAGATTTGTGACTTTCTATATATATCTACCTACTCATCTATCAATTTATCTATCCATTTATCTATTTATTTCCATGACTGAAGGAATGCAAGGAAATTTACACTTTTATAATGTATTATTCAGAATGAGGATTATAAATCCTTTGGGTAAGAGGAGAGATAGTAAATATATCCAGCTTAGTGGGATGTACAGTCTCTGTCACAACTATTAAATTCTTCTGTTATAGGACAAAAGCTGTCATACACAAATGAACATGGTTTTGTTCCAATAAAACTTTATTTATGGATGCAGGCAGAAGGCCAGATTTGACCCATGGACCTTGGTTCATAGATTCCTGATTTAGAGGAAAATTAGTAACAATTCTGTAGAACAACTTGTCCAATATATCTCACCTTAAAAACATGCTTATCATTGGAGTAAGCAATTTCCTCCTATGAATGTATTCTACAGAAGCCATTGTGCTTATGATATTGATTTTGATATTGACCAAAGAATTTCTTAAATGTTTAACCATACAGTTTTAGAAAGAAAAAAAAAACTATTCTTGACTACACCATGTAACAAAATTACACCATAAAAAATCTGAGTGACATCAAGAAATATTTAAAACCAATTGAAAAAAAAAAGCAGGTTTGCTTGAAGAGAATCTATACTGTATGACACTAAATGTCTTCATATACACATGTATGCATGCATGCACACAGATGGTGAAGTAAACAGCACAGAATCACAAATCAGACTGCCTGAGTTCAAGGTCAAGCTGAACTATTGTCTATATGAATTGGTTGTCATTTAACCTCTCTAAACCTCATTGTCTCCATCCATTAAATGGAAAAGGTAATTGTACTCGTCTCATTGACATGTCATGAGGTGTAAATAGGTAATATATTTGAATAATGTCATAGTTCACTCTTGTTGCTATAAAAATACCATAAGCTAGATAGCTTATAAACAACAGGAAGTTATATCTCACAGTTATGGAGACTAGAAAGTCCAAGATTAAAGTGCTTACAGATTCAGTGCCTGGTGAGAGCCCATTTCTTGGTTGTCTTCTCACTGTGTCCTTACGTAGCAGAAGGAAGTTCTCTGGGGTCTGGGGACAAGCCCTTGCACTAATCTCATTCATGAGAGGTCTGCCTTGTGATCTAACTAACTCCTCAAACCCCACTTCCAAATACCAGAATACTGGGAATTAGGATTCAACATACTAGTCTTAGTGAGACACAGTCAGTCTCTAGCAAATACTCAGAATGACTCAATAAAAGCCATACACACCATATAAAAAATATTCTGCATATTTATAAGTGATTTTTAATAATATTCTTTGTATTTTTGTGTATTTTTATATTATATATATTTTTATTATGTGAAAATATTAAAATTTTGCATATTGGACTTTAATAAGTACATTCTATCTCAAAGTAAATTAAAATTGTCTTTTAGTAACAGCATTTTCAAGAATTCAGTAAATTCTAAGCTGGTCCAGAAAGCAAAATCTGTATCTGACTTTAAAGAAGCAATTTCACAGCTTGCTGATGCTTTTTTCCCTCAGAGGAAGAAATTTAGAGACATTTTTATCTCAGTCAAGATAGATGTGGATCTTAGCCTGGTAGAATATAGGCTCATTGGTAACTAGCAGTTAGAGTGACCTGGCCTAAGGTAGGAACATGAAATGTTCACCCGGTTTCAAGAGCTCATGCCTTGGCAGGAAATGCATCTGAGAGCAAATCTATGTGACCCATACTTCTTATCTGGATAAATCAATAGATACAAGTTGTGATTTCTGTAATATTTGAGTCTAGAAATCTCCCAATGTGGTTCTTTTCCTTCCCCCAACTATGCTCTCATTTAAAATGAAATAATCGATCTCCTCCTTTAAGAGATATTTAAGGAATAATCCATAGGAATTCATGCAATATCCAGGAGCTACCTGAAGTTCTAGTAAGTATTTCCAAATCCCTTCAAACAACAGTGTTTCCTCCTTTCCTCCCTCCCTCCTTTCTGTTTTCCTGATTTTTGTCTGTTCAGGTTACTATAACAAAATGCCATAAATTGTGTGGCTTATAAACAATAGAGATACATATTTCATACTTCTGGAACCTGGGAAGTCTAAGATCAAGGTATCAGCAGATGCAGAATCTGGCGAGGGCCTGCTTTCTGGTTCATAGATAATGCTTTCTAATTGTGTGCATATAGGCAGACGGGGCAAGGAACTTCTTTGATGTCCCTTTTATAAGGGTACTTACCAAAATCCTGAGGGCTCTACCTTCAGCACCTAATAACCTCCCAAAGTCCCAACACCTTGGGGGTTCGTCTTCAAAATATGAATTTGGGGAGAAAATAAACATCCAGTCTATTACTCTTTCTTTCTTGATGGCTCTTTTTCTATTCATCCCAATATGTTTCATGTAGATCAGCAAAATTCCTAGATGTAAACCAATACTTCTGCATTTCATGGCTGACTTATTCTCTCATTCTCTCTTTCCAAGCTCACTGGCTTTCATTCAAGTTTTATGAGCACCTCAAACTTCCTTCTCAACGTGGAATCCAAAAATCTAAATCTGAATTTACTGTAATGATGCAGGCTATACGTCAGATTCTGTTTTTTCAGTCAACATAACTCCATGAAGCTTTGTTGAGAGTTGGTTAAATAAAAATATTAGAGAATGCAGGGCTTTTTTTTTTTTTTTTTTTTTGTAGGTAGAAGGAAAAGCAGTATGGCAGGGGCAGTGACTGTGTATATGGCTCCACAGTCAGTAACAATGGTGACTTCTTGATCCAGCAGGAGCAGTAACCTTCTTCCCAAGCCACTTCTGCAGTTTGATTATGAAGGTGTTTCCTGAAACTTCAGTCCATAATCTGTTTTTCCAGCCCTTTCAATGAATGATTCAATCACCCAAGACTTCTTAAAATAATTGGAGTAGGTGCTGTATGGTCTGCAACAAAGATTATTTGTATGATTCTCATTACAAAGCTTTGTTTACATTCCTAGGGCATTATTCACATGAGATCTAGGAGAACACTAAGGAGTTTTATAATGAAGCAGAAGGGACTATGAATTGGCAAGAAAGACTATTATAAAATTCCAAGGACCCGTGATGATCTTCCAATTAATACAATACTAAATTGTCCACTGCCATTATCAGAGTACATTGGGCTAGGTTCATAAAACACGAATGCGAGTGGTCCCCATAATTATGGTCACAAAATTTAGAAATAGTAAATTAATAATAATAGCTAATATCATCTTGTTTTGTATTCAAATAGCCACATAAGTAGATACTATTAGCTCCATACTATAAATGGAGCTTAATCATACTGAGAAACCTACCTGCAATCATGAAGCAAATAAGTAATCAGAATAGATGTAAATCCAAATATGACTACAGACCCTACATTCTAAATACTACACAACAGCAAAATTTGTACATGTTCATTCATTCACTCACCAAATAGTTATTGACGTTTACTCTGGCTGGGCTTTATGCTAGGTATTTTAGTCAGCTTTTCCTTGCTGTAATCAAAAAACCTGACAGGAACAGCTACTTAGAGGGAGAAAAGCTTATTTGGGGTTTCAAAGACTCAGTCCACAGTTGAGCAACTCCATTGCTCTGGACCCAAGATGAGGCAGAACATCATGGTGGAAGGGCATGGTTGAGGGAAACTGCTTATCTCATAGCAACCTGGAAGCAAGTAAGGAATCAGGGACAAAATATAAACTTTAAAGGCATGTCCTCCAGTGACCTACTTTCTCTAGCCACATCTACCAACCTATAGTTACCACCCAGTACAGTAGAGCTTTCAAAATATTAATCCATCAAATGGATCAATCCACCTCTTAGGTTATAGCTCTCAAAATCTAATCTTTTCATCTCGGAACATCCCTGCATTGTCTAACATGAACTTTTGGGAGACACCACATATCCAAACCATAACACTAGAAATCCTGATAATAGTTCAACTCATAAATACAGGAAGTCAGAGATATAGAAGTATGGCAAAAGTGACCAGAGGAAGACGTGAGGCATGATACGAAGATAAACACAAGTCAACATTTCACATAGACACAAGGGAGTCAGTGGAATCAAATATGTTTGTTGAGTGAATCTAAGCTCCAGACACCCCTTAGAGCTGAAGAAAGCGGAAAATTCAGGCATTGCTAGTATCTGTTATATTCACTCACTTTTGTGGCCTCAACAACAAACCTCAAAAGTATTTGTGCAAGCAAGAAAGAAATCAATATGATAAGATTTATTGTAGTGGAATGAATAAACCCTGTGCAGAGAGAATCAGAAAGGGGAAGTGGAAGGTTAGAAACACTTCAAAGAAAAAAATAACTGAGCCTTGAAGAATGAGTAAGATTTTATAATGAGTTTTTCAGACGAATGTGCCCCCATTGTCCTATTTGAATTTCTTGTCACAGCCCCATATTTTAGGGGTTTCTTAAGGCTCTGTATCTATGAATACCATTTAGTAAATGTAAGGGTGAATATTGCTGGATAAATCTTTCAAAACTGGAAAATCTTATGTATATCTTTCTGTACTGCTCTAGTCTTTATATATATAAATTATTTGTTATATATAAACTCATTTCATTCCTATTTCCTTCCAGCATTTTTTCCTCAATGCAAGCCCTGCCCATTACTGTTCTAAGCCTGCCTAGCCCATGTACCCTTTCCACTTTTTCTCTTCAACCAAATCCTGGTAGCAAATGATTTCAATAAGTTAGTGACTCAGAAGTCAGAGTTTTAGATGAGTTTTAGTTTTACACACAAATACACTAAATAGTCTCACATTTCCTTAGGAAAATGTTTATTGAACATATCTTTCAAAGAGCTTCTACAGTTTTCATAGCATAACATTCTAGGAAAGGATGTAGAGGTACTTATCCACTCCAGCTTTACTGATGAAGACCTCGGGCAGAAGAGGCTTACGATGTGGGCTCAAACTCATACATAATGTCCAGAAACTGAGCATAAAACCCATGTTCCTAAAATATTGTATTTTTATTTTTTTCCTTTATTTCCCCTTTTGGGTTAAACACTGACTCTTAAAGTTGTTAAATATGTTGATAAGAAAAATAACATTTTGTTTGTTAAAATAATGTTCTGTTTGACAAACAAACAATATTTAAATATATTTAAACCTTTTTTTTTTGCTTTTTACACACAAAGGTATTTATTTAAATTAGTAAAAACTTAGCATTGTGTATTTTCCGTATTAACTTTTATATGGATATAAAAGTGAGTTGATTTTATTAACTTCAGAAAACCTATTGTCATGCTTATTCATAAAACTATGGTGATTCTTTGAAAATATTTCTTGTGGTCTCAATTTTTTTATGACAGCAATAAAATGTTCCTCAGATATTTGGCCCATCTCATATTAATGAGTCATGTTCTTATGCTAGAATCTGGCACTTGACATTTCTCCATTATGAGCCCTCTGAGTATATGATGAATAAATGATTCTGTAGGTAGACTTTATCTGGATGAGATCCAAAGATGACACCAGATTTTATAAGAACTTGGCTATGTCAAAAGATTTTTGCCCCAAAGGTCAACAATACAAGGCTGACATCAGGCCAGGTGTGGTGGCAAGAGGATCACAAGTTCAAGGCCAGTCCAAAGGAATTTGCAAAACCCTGTTTCAAAATTAAAAAATAAAAAGGTCTATGGATATAGCTCAGTGGTAAAGTGTTCCTAGGTTTTATCCATAGTGCTGCAAAAAAAAAAAAAAAAAGATTGATAGGAGGATATGAGCAGGTTATCTCTGCCACTCTTCAGCTGGAGCAAGGGACACGGGATAGCCTGACAGCCTGAGAATGGTTCCCATATCACCTACTGTATTAATGTACTAGAACCATGGTAACAAACTACCACAAAATAGGTGGCTTAAATAATAGTTTCCTCACAGTTCTGGAGCGTAAAAGTCTGAGGTCAAGACCTCAGAAGAGTTGGCTCCCTCTGAGGGCAGTGAGAAAAGGATCTTTTGCCAGGTCTCTCTCCTAGTTACTGGTGGTTCTCTGCCAGTCTTTGATGGTCCCTTGATTCTGCACCATCCCCCAATCTCTCCCTTCATCACTTTACATTCTACCCATGTATGTGCCCAAATTTGGCCCTTCTTTAAAGGCACACGTCAGATTGAATTTGGGGCCTACCCTACTCATTTTTAACCAATTATATCTGCAATGACCCTATTACAAATATGGTCACATTCTGCAGTAACAGGTTAGGACCCCAACAAAAACATTTCTGAGGGACATAATTCAACTCAAAATTATCTAGGAACAAAACTGCTGGTCTAGACAAAATGCCCAATGCTAAGGGCTTAGATGTTGACTATTTTTTCCTAATCATATGAAGGAAGAAGAATCTTTAGTCCAACATTAGGTAGTTAGTTATAGTCACACAAAGGGGAAAGACCTGCATTCTGAAGACATGTGAGAAACGTGTGGCCTTTGTCAAAGTTTAGGCAGATGAAATACCATGTAGACAGTTTGGTAGACACCATCATTATTTTGGAACTACCCAAATACCCAACCTCCCAAAGTGATTCAGACTCTGTTCATTTTACAAATAGGGCAATGCCATTATTGCTCAGTTAATTAAAATTACTTGCTTAGTCAATTCTTCTGAAATGATGTAAAGGAATCATTTAGAATTCTCTGGAGCCAAATACTTTTTAACCCTGATGAATAGTGATTATTGCCACTTTCTCATCTCTACATTCAAGAAAAAGATCTCATGAATTAGGACAAGACTGTGGTAAAGAAAAAGATTCCCTCTTTGAATTCAGACTTGAAAAGTCTAGATCCATATCCATTGTATAAAAAATTATCACGAACTTAGAAGCTCACGTTTTTATCTCACAGTTTTGGTTGGCTAAAAGTCCATCCCAGCCTTTTTTTCCTCTTCTCAGGGTCTCACCACACGAAATCCAAGGTATCAGCCAGGTTGATTCTTCCTTTCTGTAATTCTGGACCCCTTTCCCAGGGTCTTACCTTTTTAAGAAGCGTTCTACCTAATCCCCATCACAAGGACTGCATCTGGAGCTCAGGCCTATTTGGTTACTGGCAAAATTTCTTATCCTTTGCACATGGCTTTCTCCATCTTCAAGCCAGTGATAGTCATTGAGTCATTAACTTTGATTTCCTCCAGCTTCCTTTTCTACTTCCTCTTTGGCTTGTAAGGACTCATGTGATTCTACCTTAAAGAAAATTCTCCCTATTTTTAAGACAACTGATTAGTAAACTTGATTATGTTTGCACTGTCCATCCTCAGCAATACCTGATTAATATAGATTAAATAAGTAACCAGGGAATGAGAATTTGGGGAACATCTTTAGAATTCTGTCAATCATAAGATTCAGAAAACTCATGCTAAAGGCATTCCTGTGTAATAATATTAAAACTTGTTATTTTAAGCAATTTTAGAAAGAGGATAAAACATTATTTTTAAAAGAGTAAAAAATATCAGTAATCATCTTTAATTTTGTCTTGATCCTGGTTTAAAACTTAAACCCTGACTGATTAGAATGCAATAAATAGAGAAGAGAGTTTAAGTCTGGAAACCCTTAACTCCACAATTAGTGTTGATGATGGGGTAAGTAATTTGGTCTCTGAGATTCAGTTTTCTTTCTTACCTGTAACCACCTCATATTAAAAAAAAAAGTAAATATTATTAATGAATTTTAAGGTTGTTATGAGAATCAAATGAGATCATTTCTAGAAAGTACTCCATGGGATGCTTGCCTGGAATGTACAAGGCCCTGGGTTTGATCCCCAGCATTGCAATAAATAAATAAACAAACGAACAAACAATATAAAATATTACCTTTTAAAATTTAAGCCTATTTTAGAAATACTCAAAGTACCCAACTACCATTATTCATTTAATGAAACAATCACCCTGGAGGATAAATAAATTTTGACAACCAAGAAATCCAAACTTGAGTAAAATATCCTACATTCATGCTAGGGTACATGTATATGCATGTGTGACTGTGAAAGTGTGAGTGTATGTTTCAGGGTGATGGGTCAGGTTAAAATTGTACTGTAATAATTCAGTAGGCAACATAAGAAAGCTAGAGCATATTCCGATGAAAGGAATATCTAGAACAATTTCCCAGAGTCAAACAATTAGAGGTAAAACCAGAAGAAAGGAAATAAGAATAAAGTATTTTCAACAGTCAGGAAAATGAGCTGGTGTCACATTCTGCCTAGAAGACCTTGTCAGAATTGTTTGCGTGATTTGAGTCAACAAATATAAATAATTGTACAAATAAGTATTCAGGTACCTGCTACATTCCTATTATACCTCTGGTCACCTATCTTCATCTTGGAACATTTATCACTAACATTTATTTCTATCTTAAATTACTGCATCCTAAGAATTATTATATTTATGTACTTAGCAAGCACTTATATAACATGAATTATGTGCAAGGCACTGTTCTGAATTTTTTATTAATGTTAACTCAAAATGATAACTCATCTTCATAACAACCCTATAAAGAAGGAACTACCATTATCTCTATTTATAGAAAAATGTAACTATAGTAATTTTTCTCAAAATCTTTTTAAAGAAAGGGAACATTTTTTCCAAGTGGTTTCCTCTCTTCATTTCATCATTTTTACAATTTACATCAAGAAAGGATTTGAAATGCAGTTGCTAAAGGCTTTTTCCTAGTAAAAATGACAAAACATAGTCAGACTGATTTCAGTAAAATCTTTGAAGTGAGCAGATTAGCCTCACATAAAATGCACTGTGATTAAGGGTGACATTGTGATTTTCTAAATAGTGTCAGTTTTAATGAAGTGAACTTCTTTCCCCACAAAACAAAAGGCGCCAAGTTGTCTGGTTTTTATTCACTGCGTCTCTTGAACAGTGTAGTTCTCTTCTGTATTTTAAAAGTGCACTCAGTTCAAAATGCTTTGAACCTACTTTCTCATAAACATGATGAAAATCTACCATTCTCTACTCTTACCAGGAGAGGCATGCTCTTGAAGCATTTCTCACATTTTATTTATCCAGCAAAATTTTCTAAAAATTTTCCCCATTTGTTTTCCTATTTCAAGGTTAGGCTTAAGAAAAAGAGTAAAAATATTCCACAATGATAGATTGGTCTGCCTTACATTGATCTTGAAAGGCACACAATTAGCCCAAAGGGTGAGCCTGTCTAGTAACCTATTCCTAGGTTTATTCTGAAGCTCATGGGTGCAAGTGACAGAGACAGCAAATGGCCAGGAGAGGACTAATTCTCTGCAAACACAAAGGCATGTCCAAGTAAAAGCCCTGTAAATTTAAATTTCATTGTTCGTGTTTTTATATTTCAAGTTCCATCTACATACCCAAAGCTTGAAATTCATACAGAATTGTCATCAACATTAACCACTATGTAAGAGTTTATTATAGTCCAGGGCATGTGATATTTGAGACCAGAACCCTGAGAAGTTAAATCTACCTGGTACTAAAATTAAATACATTTTCCTTAAGACTTATGGGAAAATAGTTAAGCTGTCAAACACTATGAACACAGTATTAATTTACTTCTCACACTACTGTATTTGAGGTTGTTCTTATGACAATATTTAACAGCAAACACCACTATGGTCCTAAGGCAATGAGCTACAAGTACTGCAGCCTCAAGACCAGGCCAGGAGTTGTGTGAACCAAGGACCCGGATAAAGACAGCCCTTAATGCTTGCTTTGGGAATTCACTAATTGTGCCCCTGAAACACCAGGCTCCATGCTCCCTAACATATGCAGGGTGTTGTATAAACTTAAATCACCATCTGCGTGTAAGGTTCTGTAACTACAGAAATAGTAATGATAACTAATGTTTATTTCATGATTACTGTGTTCCAGACACTCCAATAAACACTTTACAGCTATCAATTATCTTTATTTTAAAAATGAGGAGACATAAGCCTGAAAGATTGAACAATTTGTCTGGGTCAAAAAGCTAGTAAGAGAATCAGGGTTGGAGCCCAGGTAATAGATAGCTCAAGAGCCCATATCTTAACCACATAATTCTGAATACAAATTCTATCTCTTATGAACCTCTCCTTAAAATGCCCAGCCAACCTCATGTACACTATCTATAGGAGTCCTTAATAAGCAAGTTATTCCTATATATTTATATTAGTTATACGTTGCTATTTAATGATTATCTCAAAACTTACCAGCTTTAAAAAGTAATTATTACATAGACTCTGAGGATAAGAAATTCACTGGTATCTTTTCTGGGTAGTCCTGGCTCAGGGCTCACAAGTTACTGTCAGGCAGAAATTTGAAGGCTTGATTAGGGAGTTTGTTCATATAGTTACTGGCAGTAGGCCTTAGCTCATTGCCATATACTCCTCTTTATGAAGCTACTTAGATGCCATGGCAGCGGACTCTCTCCCAGGTGAGTGATCCAAAAGAAAGAGGAAGACATAGGAATCACAGAATCCTCCTTCTCCCTTCCCTGGCCCACAGATCCCCACTCAGCTGTGCCCAGTGGTCCACTTCCTTTTCCTCTAGGACTACCTCCTGAGAACCTCACTATTACCTGGTACTAATGGGACTGATTGATTAAATCTCAGTCTTGGCACTATTGACATTTGGTTTGAGATGATTCTTTGTTTTGCAGGACCATCTTGCACACTATGATATTTAGCAGCATCCCTGTCTTTTACCAATGATATGCTGGGTAGAACTTCCCAGTTAAACAAAACTGTCTCCAGTCATTGCCAAATAATTGCTGATGGGAAAAGTTGTCTTTGGATGAGAACCACTGATCTAAACTATTATGACTGAAATTGGCTGAGTAAAATATGTGGTCCTTATCAATAAACATATACAGAGATGAGTCATGCTTTATCTAAAAGAGGTAATCAATGATATTTGGAGATAAGCAAAAAGACTGCAGAATGATTACTGAATTTAGGTGGCAGCCTTTTCAGCCATCTCTTGGGGAGCAGAGGCTTCTGCACTGTGTGCAGACCATGGTGTCTTTCTCACGGTTACAAACATCTGAAGGAGGTAGAATAAGATAAAGAGGAAAGAGAAGAGAAGGAAGTAGGATGGAGAAGAGAGAGTAGAAAGAGTAAATGTCTTTTTCACATCAGAATATCTATTAGATGTTAGTCTTTATTTTTTAAGTTCACCTTAACTGCATGGTAACCATACACTAGTCACTTCATTAAACATAAACATCGAAATACTGAAACTCATTTAATTTTTGTAACAACCCCATGAAGTCAATACTGTTATTCTCCTTCTGACACAGGAAGAAGTTGAGGCTTAATGTCTAGGATCTTTTGGTTTGGGGTTGGTTTTGTTTTGTTTTAATGCTTTCAAAGACCTCTTCTACTCCATGGTCCCCCTGGACTTTGTTTTCATTCCACAAGCATTTTTCACTTTTCTTTACAGTGATTCACACTGAGTATGGAACACTTAAAAAGGATCACAGAATTTCACAGGTCCTTCTAGCTTTGCATTATCTGGAAGGAAATAATAGAACCTAGAATAAGGAATAAAGGAAAAGTGACCTGAGCCGAGTTGCCAGTACTGCAGTGACCAGGAATGGAGCCCTGTGTTTAAGAGGGCTGGCAGGAGACCGGAATGGAGGGTACTAAAGAGAAAGGTGGGGTAACAAGAGGTTTTTCTGCAAAGAAGAGAACAGATATATTTAAAACACAACTTGGATTTAACAGAAATTTGACTCATGGCCTTGAATCAAAATAGGAGCTTAACTACAGAAACTGCTATCAACATTAAAATGTAGCTATGAAAATATAACTCTTTCATTATTCCATGAATAATGGCCAAGTGCCTATATTCTTTGTGGAATCATGTCCTCAGTATCACCTCTTCATCTCACCCCTTCTCCCTTCTTAAAAGTTCAGTGCTGCTAGGAGTTTCCTAGGAATTTAAGCAAATAATTGGCCGACCCCATCCCACCTTCTCAGCTCAATCTTTGCCCTTGATACACAAAATCAAGTTGTTTATTTGTTCTCTAAAATGTCTTTCCCACTTTTCAACTCAGTTTCCTCTTTTTCCCAACATATGTTCTATCAAAATCTGCCTGACTCCAAAGCCCAGATTAAATATTCTGTCCTTCATGACTCAATCTTTGACTGCAGTTATCTACTCATGGAAGTAGGTACTCATGGAGATGTCCCACAGAAGCCAATTTGGGCCTCTTTGAGGAACTTTTGGATTTCTCTGAATTACAATTAGCTGTGTACCTACGTAGAAACTAAACAGTTAACCCCTTAAGGGGAAAGAACAAGATTTATTCATTTTGTCCTACAAACATTGAAAACCATATGTGCTCAATAAACAAATATTTGTTGAACTACATTAAACTTTCGATTTTCAACATTGTTTTTAAAGATTAAGTAAAACCTAAGCCAGCTTAAAAATCTCCCCTTTTTGATAAATGCTGCCAAATATCTTAATAACTTTGGCATTTGTGGAACTTTTTTGTTTCATTTCCAAAGTGTTTTATATTCTCTAATTAACCCTCTAATGGACTTGGACTCTCTGTCGCAGGTAATTGATTTTGTGTACCATATAATGATGATTTGGTGTACCTTGGAATACACAGCAGAGCACTGTTAGAAGAATGCAAAGCTGGGTGATTTTCAGACCACAGGGAAAGTGGGAAGCCAGCAGGTTCCAGATGAAATGTCCTGCCAGTCACCAGAGGGGCTGAGGTTGTGGTGATAAACAGTATGCAAACCCAAGACTTTCTTTTCTGTAGTTCTTTTCCTTGTTCCTATCAATGGCATTATATTCCTGCTTCTAAGTGCTATTTTTTATGAATTCTAGAAAATAATTCAAGTCCTCTGTAGTCTAATAATCTGTTTTTTGTATGAATTAAATGTTCAAAATCCAAATATAGACATTAGTATTAGTAGTTGTATTAGAGGGAAAGGAAAAACAATTTTATTCAATGCACTAAAGAGCAGAATATTTCATATGAAACTAACACTAAGGAAAGCCATTATGTAAACACCTAGATTTGGGGGATGAATGTGTTAAAAAAAATTAGTTATTCTTTTTAACACAAGGAGACACCAAACTTATTCTCTCTTCATTACCTATAATATTTAAATTGGGTTCCACATCATTTTTTTTCAGAAGTATATCATATACTAAGTAGATTAGGACACACCTGCACATGGGCTTGAAAAGTTTCCCTGCCTGACCAGATTCCTTTGTGTGTTCACTACATTTCTCAGGACTTGTATTTGGTCATGATCCACAGCTGCTGCAGATCCTCTTTCTCAGGAGCCTCCATCCTGCCCCTTCAGTTCTGCTGTTGCCTGTACAGCCATAGAAGAGCTTCAAAGCCAGCTTTGTGGGACACCTCTGGTCTTCTTCCCATCAGAATCAGTCATTCTCTTTTCTGGGATATCAGAGGACTGAGTTTGACTTATTTTATTTCAATATTAGTTGAACACTTACAATGTGTTAAGCACCATGCCTCTATTAAATACCTGTGACACTCTACCTCATGTTGTGGTTAAATGTGTACAACAGTATTTCTAAGAAACTATAGGCATCTTGACCACAGAGATGATATTCTCAATACATCTCTTGAGGAGTTTCTTGTATACTAAAACATTCAATGTTTAAATTGGATAACACTTGAACACATTTTCCTGCTTAAGCAACATTATATAGAAGATACGCTCCCACATCAGGGTGCAGGAGTATGCAGCAGTGCCCTCTTTGCTCTGGGGAAATTCATCCCAAGACTCCCAGTGGATGCCTGAAGCTGTGGATAATACTGAACCCTGTGTCCATAGTACAGTGTGGATACACTGGACAAAGGGATGGTTCATTTCCCTGTAGGACAAAATGGGACAGCTTGAGAGTGCACAATATAAAACTTGTGAATTATTTCTGGAATGTTCTCTTAAATATTTTAAGACTACAGTTGAACATGAGTAACGGAAATCAAGAAAAGTGGAAGGGCAGATAAGAGGGACTACTATATTAAGTTAGCTAAGTAAGGGAATTAAACTCTCCCTTTGAAGTTGCTTGTGGGTTTCTAAGTTAGCCTTTAGTAAATATCTGAAGGATAATAGTAAAATGGTGGTTACCAGAGACCAGGTGTTGGGGAAAAAGGAGAGATGTCAGCCAAAGAGTAAAACGTCTCCTTTAAACAAGAAAAAGGGAGGTGTTTTTTTTTTTTTCTTAGAGATATATGGTACAGCATGGTGAATATAAGTAATGATATTCCCCTACATTTCAAAATCCCTGAGAGTAAATTTCATATATTCTCATCACAAAAAAAGAAGTATTTGAAATAACTGACATAATAATTAACTTAATTATTCTACATTGTATTCATAACTTATAATATTACTTTGCACCATAAGTATATATACTTTGTCAATTTATAATTTGGACCTCTACTAGTTAATATCAAGGCTTATTACAAAGCTGCCAAAAATAAACACAATATCGACACAAGAATACACAAATTAATCAAACAAAATAAAGAGTTTAGGAACAATCCAAATATATCATCACCTAATTTTCAACAAAGGCACCATTGCAATGCAGTAGGATAAGGCAGGACTTTTCAATAAATTATAATGAACCAACTGAAAAAATAATAAGTTCTAACCCTGAGCCACACCAAAAAAAAAAATTCAATCTTAAATGACCATCTACCAAAATGTGAAATATAAAACAGCAAAGTTGCTAGATTGAATATAGAAAAATGCTATTGAATCCACAGGTTGTCAGTCATGAGTTCTGCTTCCTCAAAGGTTGAAGTTTGAACATTAGTGAAACAGTCAAGGCAAGCATAGAAAGCCAGTCTTATTTTAAAAAACAGTAACACAGACTACTTCCTGGAGGGAGGAAGGGGCCAAGGCTGGTGTCATGGTATCCCAAGAAGTAAGAGCATCCTGCCCCTTTTATACATTTTAGATGTTTTTTGTTTTCCTGCCCTCTTCCTCCTTATCTCTCTCCTTCCTGAATAGGCCACTAGGCCCAGGATGGTGGGATGGCCAAAAAATGAGAAGCAGATGGTCAAAGGGAAGGGCCAAATGGACTGATCCAGGCAGATATCAGCCCAGGAGGCATTAATTAACAAGTCCCTGTCTGCAACTCTTTGGGAGGTGTAGTATAGGCAGGTAATCTTGGTAATCAAAGGGCTCTGGAGACATTAACATTCCAATATCCAAGGTGGTCTCCAAAGAGACCACCTAAACCCAAAATGGCCTCCATTTTCATAATCTGACCGGATTACCTATCTACACTGATTGCCCGTCTTTAATTCTTGATTCACTTGATTGGTTTATAAGTAATAACCATAAGGGGAAAAAAAGGATAATTAAGACTTCATTAGAATTCATGTCGATTTATCAAAAGATATCATTCATCAAGTCAAACCAAAGCTCAAACATATAAATAAATTAATGATCATCATCTCAATCCTTAAATAAGAAAAGGGGGAACAAACTGAATATCAACAAATTTGTTAGAACCCATCAGAGAAATGGGACAGCAAGACAAACCACACTTCAAAATCTGAAGAAGTAGGCAGTGGAGAGAGAAACTTACCTAAAGGAGAAATCATAAGAAAAGTCACATAATCCCAATGGTGATTTTGACAAACAGATGAAAAGCAGTGTGACAAAAGAAATCTAACTGTATTTATAAAGCAACCTCATTAAAGAAAGCAAGTACTGAACCAAGGAGCTTTGGAAGTGAAGTCTTTAAGACCAAAGGCAAAAGAAACTGTATTCTTATTAAAAAAAAAAAAAAAAGGAAAGAAAGAAAGAAAAAGGAACCCACAGTAGTGGGTTAACAATTCTGATACCACTATACATTTATACAGAACTGAACAATAAACTGGATGATGGATGGTGGAAGCCAGCTTTCTCATACTAGAATAGGAGGTTACAGATAAGCAAGTGGAACAGTCTGGAAAATCCAGATGGTGATGCACTGGATTCTAAGTATGACCTCGCTTAATGCTGAGTATGAACTTAGCATGAATTCTTTTAATGAAGAACTATTTATAAATAGTTGTGTATACACATGTTAATATGCACATACATCTCCTTGCTCTTTCAGCTGAGAGGGCACAGAAGTAATAAAACCCAATAGCAATACGTACAAGTAGTGTCCAGACATTCATCTCTAATACTATTCTCTAATACAAGAGATTGAGGCTTCCTGGAAAAAAAATGCTGATTCTAGGATTTGAATAGGAAATATGTAAGACTGAATTATCTTGGTAGTATCAAAAAGTAAGGAATTTCTCCCCAAAACAACCAAGAAAATAAAAGAAGAAAGGAAAGGAGGAGAAAGAGAGGGAAGGATGAAGAAAGGAAGGGAGGAAATGAATCAGAGAAAGACCACGACAGTAGGTGTACATCAAAAGTGCATAGGAACCAACTGAAAGAGACCTTGATGGCCATAACTGGGACAATTTGAACAATACAATAAAACACTATTGGATTATAACCCAAAGTATAAAATAAACATCTAAGTTGATATTGATATAAGTTGAAGGAATTAACAAATGAAGGAAAAGAGACAATTCTTCCATGCAGATAAATGCCAGATAGGCTATGTAGATTCTGCACCTCCATGATGAAGAGCATTACTCTGTACTCCTTAAGTGTAGGCTGCATGTAGTGACTTCCTTCCAGAGGGTACAGTATAGCAAGCAGGAGGATTTTACAATGGAGAAAACTGACTTTAGTTAATACTAACGTGTCAATATTGGTCCATTGATTAAAACTAATGCACCATACTAATGAAGGATATTAATAATAAAGGGAATTTAGTGTGGGATATATGATAACTCTCTGCACTATCCTCACATTATTTTTGTAAATCTAAAACAGTTCCAAAATAAAATTTAATTTAAAAAATAATTTGCAGTATACAATAGAGGAAAATTAAAACTATAATAAAAAATCGCCTCATATCCACCTAAATAGGTATTTTTAAAATGAACAGTGCTAAGAGGTGGTGGGGTGTGTATCCACAAAGTCCTCACCATTGTTATTGGGAAGGTTTACAAATATGATTACCTTGGAAAGTTAATTGTTAGCTATTAAAGCTAAAAACAATCATAGCTCAAACTCAGCATTATTCATAATAACCTAAATCACATCAACAAATAAAATGGATAATAATAGTTTGTATATTTATGTAATGGGATATTTAAAGAATGATTTTATTGCTACATAAATAAGTGGATAAATCTCACAGAAATGAACAAATTGAGCCAGATATAGAGGAATCCTACCTTATGATGTTATTTATAAAGTTCAAAAAATAGTAACAAAGTATCCATGGTGATAAAAGTCAAATGATCATCCTGTTTTGATTTGGGTAGTGAATAAATATGTATGTTCACTTTGGAAAACTAATTGAGCTTTATACATTAGATTTGTGCACTTTCCTGCATGTTTATCATAATTCAATAAAATAATTTACAGAAATAACTACACTGAAATAGCATTTCTCGACTATTGGTATGTTAAAACTTCATAAGTTTGCAAGTAGTCTATTGGTAAGGCTGTGAAGAAAGGACCCCTCTTAAGCTGTGCTCATGGGAATGCTACATGTCACAACCTCTTAGGAGGAAAATGTGACACACTTTGTTATGAGCTGAATCGTTGTGCCCACCACAAGTTAATATGTGAAATTTCTAATCCTCAGTACATCAGAATGTGACTTGGAGATGGGTACTTCAGAGATGAATAAATTAAAATGAAGTCATTATAGTGGACCCAAATCCAGTATGACTGTTGTCCTTATCAGAAGAAGAAAGATGGGGTGAGGATAGAGAAGCCAGCAGTCTCAGGAGAAACAAAACCTGCCACCATCTTGATGCTGGGCTTTTATCCTCCAGAAGTATGAGACAACAAATGTGTGTTGTTCAGGCCACACAGCTGTGAGATTTGGTTATGGCAGTCATAGCAAACCAATACACTAACAAAATGACAACAGTGTCCCAGAAGGTTGAGAGCAGTCTGAAGTGTTATTAACGTCAGAACTACAAACGCAACAAGCTTGCAAAAACAATTTGAATGTCTGTTTGCTTCTTATATACCTATTGTTGTAAAATTTAAATCATTTTTATTTATTCTGATGCATTTTATTTACTCTGATTTTTATTGACTCTGAACCTCTGATGCAAACATTGACTTAAAAATTAAAGTTAAAAATTAATTATTCCCAACTCACAAAATTAAATGAGTACACAAAATTTAAAGCTAGCAAATTATATTGTTTTTTTAAAGTTTTTTTAACATTTATATTTTTAACTTTTTAAAGTTTAAAATGGACTCTTTTGTGGGACAAGTTATATATGCATTTACCCTTTGATCCAACAATTCCATTTCAAGATACCAACCAAAGTTATACTTGCAAAAATACAAAAAGACAAATTAGCAGGGCTTTTTATTTCAATAATATTTGTTATGAAGGAAAGAGCAATAAGGGCTAAACATCTTTGAATCTACTTTGTTTTGTATATTTTACTTTGAAGCTATGTGAGGATTTTACATACTTAAAAGTCAAAATTTAATTTCAAAAGAGTAATCCCTAAAACTGAAGAACTTAAAAAAATATTTCATGTATCTAGTTCATGTAATACTCAAAGGGAAACTAATCCAAGCAACTTTAAAACATAGCAATTTGGTTGTATATTAACCATATGAAATACCCTTTATGTGCAAAATATTTTAATGATCACAGTAATCATATTTAGTAATATGTCAGTGGTGATGTTGGTGTTTTCATTCTGAGACTTTTGTATTAAGGAAAATGGACAATTACATTGGTGTCAATGAGAACTTGGAAATGGAGCACAAGAAAAAGAAAATACAGATGTAATACCAACAAAGCTAAGTTAAAGACTCTGAAATTGAAATGGAAATATCATAATCAATTTATTAGGTAATTTTCAATATCCATTGAAAACACCTTTGGAACACAATAACCCATAGGTCTCTTAAGCTTCTGCATGAGGAACTGATTATCCTTTGTTCCCAATACTCATTTCAAGAATGTTTAATAATCTTGGAAGATTGTGTCCCCATCCAGATCCAAGGGCATACATGCTTAGTTACCATGAGAAAAATATTCAGGTTCCCTAAACCCAAGGTTCCTCTCCTGTGACACATTCGCCTCATATGCAGTTATCACCTGGCTCTCTTCTTACCCTCTGTGGGAAATGAGACTTGGGATATTAGTGCAAAATGGTGATACTCTGGCAGCTTCCAAAGAGGGTAAAGAAACTTGTTTAAGTGAGCCTTTTCACTATTGTGACCAAAAGACCTGATAAGAAAAAACACAGAGGAGGAAAAGTTTATTTGGAACTCACAGTTTCAGGGGTTTCGTCTATAGATGAAATGAGAATTAGGAACAAAGGACAATCCCCCCCCCCAAAGGTGGGGGAACCAACCCACAAAAGAATACTAGAATCCTTTCAAAAGTAAACAGGAGTCAGTTGAAATATACTCCCTCTGGGACCAATAGAACATTATGATTATACTAACTGTAATGGATTAAAACAAATGAAAAAGTTTAAATCTGTGGATATACAAAGATAATTTTTTTTTGGTAAAGCTCATTGAGTTACCTTTGGAGAAAAATAAGAAACCAAAACAATTTTGAAAATTGGTAAATAAAAGCAATCTAGTATTTTCCTGCTTTTATCTATATGTACCATATCTTGGCATGAGCAAATGGTTCACAAAAGGAACTTTCTCTTTATAGAATGATTCCAGCTATTAAGTGAATTTTCTTACCATTAATTTATACCCTTATTTTACAGCTACAAACATGAACAATCAGACTTCAGGTAACTCCTGATGGAAGTACATACCACAACGTAAGAAGTAATTTTTACAAAATAAATAAATAAATAAACCTAACTTTAATGAAGCCTCCAGGTCTGGCTACCAATTATAGGAAATAGATAACAAAAGAACATAGTGTATGGTGTTACAAGGATGCAAGCAGCAAATTTTGTTTGATAAATACTCAGTTTATTAAAAACAAAATGGTACATTCAATATGAAGGAAAATAAGGATGATACCTATAAATTATATGAGACCTTCTTTTGATATCAATTCAAAACACTGCAAAAACAAAATTAGCATTTATAAACAAATAAAAACAGGAAATATGACCCCCATTTGTCATTAAAGAGTTATTGTTTGTGATGATAATGTAGTGGTATCACGCAGGGGCTCAGACCCAGGAAACATTTGGAGCTCAGTAGATGGAAGAAGATGCAAGATGCAGTTAGGATAGTAAAGATGTTTTATTCAGAGGTGGCAACAGTCACTTAGTCCACTGTTAGCCCACACTTCTTTTCTATAGGCTCTTTTTATATGCAGGCAGTTATGCTCGAATTCGGGACCCCCAAAGACCACCAGAGACCCAAGATTGATGCAAGCAGCAAAGAGGTGTTTATTGCGAGCTAGCTCGGTCCTCCACATGCACACACAGCAACTGGTGACGCTGAGAGGCCCCAGCCCAGGGTTTGCAGCAGTTTTATACATTCTTTGGAGAGGGCAGGGACTTCACATACATCATAGCATCCCTTAGCAAATCATCACGCACCGCAGGAAAATCAAATAACAACTCTAAAACATGATTAGCACATTCACTGGCGGGAACAACTTGGGTAGGGGTGATTGGTCAGTACAAAAGGGGTATTCATTTGAACTGATTGGTTTGAGCCAAGAGGGGTGTATGTGCTGAACTACATGGTTTCCCAACTTATTATCAACCACCATAAAATACTGGGAGGGTCATCTGGCATCCCAGGTATTTCCCTGTCTCATGCTGATTGGTGGCTGCTAGGGGGCTGCTATGGATCCCCACCTAGCCTGACTGAGTCAGGGACACCTGGCACAGCAGATCTCTCCTGTTATTTGTAGATAAACAACTTAGCAAGGTGGGAATGTGCTTAGGAGTGCTCTGTGGGTTTTTCCAAGGACTAAGGTTATGTCCCTTCCTTGGACAGGCTTTGCTCTGAGGTAGAGGCTGGTTTTTCAAGGCCAAACAAAAAAGGCACACTGCCAACAGTTTGCATCATGGGTGCATGCTCACAAGTTCATGTTTATGGCCTTGAGTATATAAGCTGAATCAAAGTGTTTCTGATCTTGACTAACCATAAGAGCTGGTTCCTAGCCCTGGCTACACACTAAAAACCAAACCAGAAGTCTGTGAGGGAGCCTAACTACAGCCCTTTGGGGTCTGCCCCAACAAGTGGCATATGTTGTCATAGGAAAATTCTTGTCTTTCAGACATTATGAAATTAAATGGAAGTAAAATGTGATATCTGAGACTATTTCAAAATAATCCTTCATGGGGAGAGGAAATTAAAGCATAGAGCAAACAGTATGATAATGAGCTATATCTACATGTGAATTTATTATCTGAATCTCTGTCTCTGTGATTGCTTGATATTTTCCAAATTAAAGGGTTTATAAAAACAAAAGCAATCACAAAAGTGAATTTTTTTCAATGAAAATAATTATGCTGAAATAACCAAAGGAAATAATTCATAAAGGGAAATATATAGAGAAGTATGAATTTCTCAATTGAGTATTCAATTCTGCCATATAGTACAACAAAACTTTCCCATATTTAGATGATGCAAAATGTAGTATACTGAAATGAATTAGTCTCTTTAGCAGTTTGCTTGTAGCATTTAATTTTATATATGAAAAAAAATCTGCTGATGTGAAACACTGCTCTGGCATAATTCACTTTACAATTACCCAGGAGCTCTTCATAGCCCAAGCTAGTCTAAGGAATAAGTTACCCAAGGAATTAATTACCATCCAGTTTATTACTTTTCATATCATCTAAGCTGCTGAAGAAACTGGTTACCTGGAAAATTATGTATTTTTGGAATACTTGTCAAATTTAATTTGGTTGATTTGTAAGGCAGAATTAACAACCATTTTCCTATTTCTTGTGCCTAAAGAGTCACAGGTGTATCTTCTACAGGACAGTTGATTGTAATATGTTGGAGTAATCCTACTCTCTACAGCTGTGCAGTCAAGGCTACTAGAATTTAACATCTCAAAGGGTATAGATGCAAAATTCTCTAATGAATTTAGCAGCTGTCAATAGCTAATTGCCTGGTAGCATACCTGGTTTTCCAACATGAGTGCAATTGACTTGAGATTTGAACTGCTATTGGATGTATTACAGCAAGGGTACACTCATTTTAAAAGCAAGGCTCATATTAATGTAAAATCAAAGTCTCTTCCATTTGCTTTACTCATCAATTTGGTAGGACGGTATTTAGCTGTCCCCCCACCAACAAAGTGATCTCAGGAATTTCAATTATGTTTTATGTATATCAATATACAGGATGGCTTAGTAGTAGTACACTTGTCTAGCATTCATTAAGCCCTGGGTTCAAATCAGCGCAAAAAAAAAAAAAAAAATTCAAAACCAGAAAGTATTGATATCCAAATTCATTTTGGGGTTTTTCATTAATTAGATTTACTTAAGCAAATAGCAAATAAAAATATAGGTTGCCCAATAAATGTTTATTTATATAAACAATGAATTATATTTATGAATGAATAAACATTGTCAGTAAATATTTAATATACATATGTCTGCAGCAATATTCAGGACACAACTTATACTGTTTATCTGATATCCAAATTAAATTGGATGTCTTGTATTTTGTCTGACAATCAACTCTAGAGATAAAGCTTCTGAAGCTTACAAAGGGGAGGAGCCTTTGTACACTATTTCAGTTACTTCTATTCTTTCTGAACAGAAAACTGCAGAATTCTGCAATATTTCAAGGGGATAGTTGTTAAGAGAGAGCAGGGTAAATACGTTGCTCCAAAGTCAATCCCAAGAACAAATTTTTACCTAAAAAGCTAAATCATCAGAGAATATTAGTTAATTTTACAAATAGATTCACTTGGAAAGACAATTAAATTCATAGTTGGGGAACTTGGCACCTTGCACAAAGTGAGTCACTAACTTTCCTCTGTGACTTGGGGCAACCTCAATCTTGCTGAAGAAATCAGAGTAATCTTTACTAAAGAATCACTTCTCAAACTTTAAAAGCATGCAGATCACCTTGGGATCTTGTTAAAATGCAGATTCTGGCTTAGTAGAAATGAATTCTGAATTTCAAACAAACTCCCAGGTGATTCTAATGCTGCTGGTCCATAAACCACTCTCTGAGAAGCAAGGGACTAGTGTAAAACAATCTACATAAGAGATTCTGTGCAAGGTTTAATACTAAGAAAATCTGCAGGATGTCAAGGACTCAAATCTCAGAAGAGCTTTCAGAATCAAGGTAAATGAATTATACTTAAAGCTGGAAATACAGCCAAAACTTGATTAAATAGAGATTGAGATGTACAGGAGCCATCCCTAATTGTATCTGGTCCTCACCTGAGATAAATAAAACAAATAATGGACAATTGGATCTGAAAATTGAAGTTTATGGAAAATGACTTGAAAGAAAAGAAGTCCACCCACCTCAGACTCTGAATTTCAGGCTCTTATCTTGAGGCCCCCATGCTTTATTGGTCCAGGAAACTATTTGGCAGGAGATCAAGAACTTCTTGACACTTTATACAAAACTGGGTGCCAATAACACAGAACTGTTATTTAAAATATTTCAATTCAATGGAAATATGTGCCTGACCAGTCTAATCAGCTGCCAGCTGTTATGCAATCATGATGTGTCCCAGCTGAATACTGGGAGCCTGCTGTTTCCAGATCTTCTTTGACTTTCATCAGACTTTCAAAGGAGTCCCGATACACCCAAGTCCGAAACTACAGCTGTCAATAGATCATATCAGACAATGGAAAGCAATGCACTTCCATAACTGCACATATTATGGAATGAATGATTGTAACTTTACATGCTTGTTAGTATTTTTTTTTCAAAATTGCTTTCACTCTGTTAAATTATGGGGTTTTTAACAGAGGATTGACAAAAAGAGTCTCATGAAATCAATTGTTACGTTTGCCTAAAAACCATACCTCCTATATCTCATTGTCTGGCCTTCCTCAATTCATGAATTCACTGTAGATCAATTAACTAAAAGTCAATTCAAAGACTATATAATTTGCAAGTTTACTTGTTTTTATTTTAACTCTTTAATTCCATTTGAACATTTGCATAAATTTTATTATTAATATTGATATTAGGTATGGGGGATTGAACCCAGGGGTACTATAACATTTAGCTATCTTTCCAGTTCTTTTTATTATTATTATTTTGAATTTTGAGACAGGGTGTTGCTAAGTGGCTGAGGCTGGCCTCAAACTTGTGATCCTCCTGCCTCAGCCTACCAAATCGCTGTGATTACAGGCATGCACCACTGTACACAGCTTATAAAATTATTTTAAAGATTGTAAAAGTCAGGCGAACGTCGGAGGAAAAGACCACCAAGAGACTGTCTCATGCAACAGGAAAGGGTTTATTGGGGGTCCAGCATGCTGGGGCTCCAAGCCTACCTTGAAGAGGTAAAGAGTAAAGAGCCCCGAGAACAGCTTGAGCAGAGCTTATATACATACTTTGAAAAGGGCAGGGACTTCACATACAGCATAACAAATCACCTCATGCCGAGGGAAAATCAAACAACAACTCTAAAACATGATTAGCACATTCACTGGCGGGAACAAGTTAGGTAGGGGTGATTGGTCAGTACAAAAGGGGTATTCCTTTGAACTGATTGGTTTAAGCCAAGAGGGGTGTACATGCTGAACTACATGGTTTCCCAATATGTTATCAACCACCATAAACTACTGGGAGGGTCATCTGGCATCCCAGGTATTTCCCTGACTCATGCTGATTGGTGGCTGCTAGGGGGCTGCTATGGGTCCCCATCTAGCCTGACTGAGTCTGGGACACCTGGTGCAACAGATCTCTCTGTTATTTGTAAATAAATAACTTAGCAGGGTGGGAATGTGCCTAGGAGTGCTCTGTGGGTTTTTCCAAGGACAAAGGTCATGTCCCTTCCTTGGACAGGCTTTGCTCTGAGGTAGAGGCTGGTTTTTCAAGATGAGTTTGGTTGTCTCCAATTTAGCTTTCACTCTTGTGGAAGGCTTGAGTATCAGAAAGAAGGAATACTCAAGCTCAGCGAGTCAAAGACTGAGACTCAAGGAGATGGAAGAATATAGAGTGTAAAAAGAACATTAAAAAAAAGTATATGGGGAAAGTTGCATGACATTGGTTTGGGCAATGAGTTTTTGGACATGACCCCAAAATATAGGCAACAAAAGTAAAGTCAGACAAATGAGAGTGCATCACTTAAAAAAGTTCTTCTGCAGGCGGGCAGGGGTCAGGAGGTTGAAGATCATGGAGCCAGGCGTGGACAGTGGATGTGGTTCCACCGAGAGCCAAAGATAGCCGTGAATGGACACCCAATGTCAGTCACCAGTGATAACCTAAGTCGACATGACATGTTGGCCTGGATCAATGAGTCTCTGGAGTTGAATTTGACAAAGATTGAACCCTTGTGCTCAGAAGCTGCTTATTGTCAATTTATGGATATGCTATTCCTGGGCTCTGTTGCCTTGAAGAAAGTGAAATTTCAAGCTAAGCTAAAACATGAATATATCCAGAACTTCAAAATACTATATGCAGGTTCTAAGAGGATGGGACCTGACAGAATAATTCCCGTGGATAAATTAGTAAAAGGAAAATTTCAAGATAATTTTGAGTTTGTGCAGTGGTTCAAGAAGTTTTTTGAGGTAGACTATGATGGAAAAGACTATGACCCTGTAGCTGCCAGACAAGGTCAAGGAACTGCAGTTGCTCCCGTCCTTGTTGCTCCAGCTCTGAATAAACTGAAGAAACCTCTCAGCTTAAGCAGTGCAGCTCCACAGAGACCCATTTCAATATAAACAACTACTGTGACTCCTATGGCTGGCCCAGGGGTGGTTCGAAAGAATCCTGGTGTGGGCATTGGGCATGATGAAGCAGCAGAATGGATATAGCAGGTCAACGTATTGAAACTTGGAGAAGGAGAGAGATTTCTACTTGGAAAGCTAAGTAACATTGAATTGATTTGCCAGGAGAATGAGGGGGAGAACGACCCTGTATTGCAGAGGATTGTAGACATTGTCTAAAGCTTTGTGATACCTGATGAAGGGGGTCCCGGGAGGAACAAGAAGACCATTAACAGCCTGGATCAGCAGAGCAACATATAAATTCTTCACTCTAAATCATGTGGTTAACTATAAAATACAGTTATTTTTAGAGGATTCACTGATTTCTTTTCATAAGCAAAAAGTACCTCTTTTTAAAAGTGTACTTTGCAATGTTTTGCTCCTTTCCCAATAAGTTCAAGTTAGGAGCTTTTACCTTGTAGCAGAGCAGTATTATTTCTACTTCCTTCACCTGGGGAACAAAGAGGCTCACCATGGGGCTTACCCTGTGGATACTGGTCACATGGATTGCTGAAGAAGGTATTTTTATGTAATACACTGAGGTGGTGGCTTCAGTAAAGACTGAATTGAGTTTTAAGCTAATGTGAAGTCTTGGCAGAGAACATTTTAATAAATAAATGCCTTAAGAGTATTTAAAATATGTTTCCATATTTCAAAATATAAAATGTAACATGACAGTAGATTTTATGTGTCTGGCGTTGTATCTGGGAAGGAAGGTCCAGACCTCAGAAACCTTTGGAACCTGCTGTCACAGGCCTTACAGGATTGCCTGAATCCCTACAGGCCTAGGCTTTAATCCCAAAAGGAAAGTTTAAGAAATTGCTCTGTAAAGCCATTTGGTATCATTGACCAATTGCATCCCTGCTAAAAGCAAACAGCTTGATGCCTGGATGAATAGAAGGTAGTTCAGCCCTGAGATGTTTGAGGTGAAGAGTGCTTCATTGAGTATTTCTCTGATGGTTTTTCCATTTATTCCTGAAATTTTTATTTATTGAGGAAAATAGGTGTGTCCAGTTTTTTAAACTAATAACTACTTTTGGAGAATTGCCCACACTTCTGGGATTTGGATGAGGGTTCTGTCCTGTTTTACTTCTTAAGTTTACATTTAACATATTTCTCTTCTCTGTTGCCCTTGCCCTGTGGGGACTCCTCTTTGGCTCCATTAGTTTGCTGTGCAGCATTGGAAGTACAGCAGGCAGATGATCATGCTGCAAGCTCTTGGTGGACCTCTAGCAAAGGGAGTGATCAGTGAAGGCCACAGTTATCTTGGGATCTACAAGGCAGGGGGTGTTTTCCATATCTGCTATCCCTGGCTCTCCACTGTTATCAGAGTACTTTGCCAGTGCACTAATCTCTTTGGAGATAAAATTTACTAGTGTGTTACTAAATGTTAATTTCTTTTGCAGAAAAATGCAGCACCGTATCTGAATTAATATTTAAAATATTTCTTTCCTTAACTCCTTTATTTGCATTGCCTATGGCCTATTCAGTCCCTTGTTTGGCAGAATTTTGCAAAATATATGTTACCCACAACTGAGATTGTTCAACCCCTGGTGTGTTCGTATTGATTTGTTTATGGTGGTAGCTTGTCCTAATGTGTGTAGAAAACAGGTATTTTATGATAAAATTGCTGTGTTGTGCATGCTATGTGTGGAATTCAGGGGAAAACCCAGATTCATTGATTAACAATACCAAAAAATGCAAGTAACTAGCCATTGTTCAAATGACATTGGTGCTATTTCTCTTTTGTGGCCTTTTAGGCTTTTGTTGCCCTAAAATTCCATTTTGTCTGAAACCCATTTTCCAACTGGTCTTTCTTGACAGAGTTTGTTCCTACTTTTAAACAGTTTCTAAATAAAATTCTATATTTAAAAAAAATGTTCTTCTGCTCAGCAAATGAGACAAACAACAAAATGAAGAGACAACCTATCAAATAGGAGAAATTATTTGCAAACCATACTTTTGATAAGAGATTAATATGAAAAACAATAAGGAATGCAAGCAATTCAATAGCAAGAAAATAATTGATGATTGAAAATTGGCAAATAATTTGAATAGACATTTCCCTTGAGACATGCAAATGGCCAGTGAATTTTTTTTAAATAGTCAACACCACTAATCATGAAGAAAATGAAAATTAAAACTGCAAGTCACCTCACACCTGTTAGAATGGCTATAAAAACATGAACAACAATAGGTTTAGAATAGATGTGGAGAAGAGGGAATTCTTGTACATTGTTGGTGGCAATATAAATTACTATAACCATTATGGAAAACAGAATGGGTTTTCCTTTAAAAATTAAAAATAGGACTACCATATGATAACAGCAATTCTGCTACTGGGTATAAATCCAAAGGAAATGAAATCAGTGTGTTGGAGAGATACCTTCAATTTTTTCAGCATTATTCACAATAGCCATGATTTGGAATCAACCTAAGTATCCATTGAAAGATGAATAAAGAAAATGTGTGTGTGTGTGTGTGTGTGTGTGTGTGTGTGTGTGTAACTCAGCCTCTTAGAAAAAAAAAGGAAATCCTGTTGTTTGTGACCAGATGGATAAAAGTAGAGAACAAAATACTAAATGAAGTAAACCAGACATAGAAAGATATATACTACATGATCTCATGTAGAATCTAAAGAAATTGAAAAAGAAACAAAATGGCAAGGAGGTACTGGGGACCTGTTATTCAAAAGAATGCAGAACTTCATTTAGATAGTTCATATTAGTTCAAGGAGATCTCCTGTACAGCATGATAACTTTAGCTGAAAACAATGCATTATATTCCTGAAAGCTACAGTAAGAGGATATTTTAAGTATTCTCACCACAAATAAATATATGAGGTGATACATATGATAAAGGTGGAAAGAAGAAAGCCAATTGGTCAGGTGCCTTTATTTTAGAAATGATATGGCAGTAAGTGTTATGCTCGAATTCAGGACCCCCTAAGACCACCAGAGACCCAAGATCGATGTAAGCAGCAAAGAGGTGTTTATTGTGAGCTAGCTCGGTCCTCCACACACACACACAGCAACTGGTGACACTGAGAAGCACCAAACCCAGGGTTTGCAGCATTTTTATACATTTTTTTGGAGAGGGCAGGGACTTCACAGACATCATAGCCTCTTTTAGCAAATCATCACACACCACGGGAAGATCAAATAACAACTCTAAAACATGATTAGCACATTCACTGACAGGAACAAGTTGTCTAGGGGTGATTGATCAGTACAAAGGGGGTATTCATTTGAACTGATTGGTTAAAGCCAAGAGGGGTATACGTGCTGAACTACATGGTTTTCCAACACCATAAACTACTGGGAGGGTCATCTGGCATCCCAGGTATTTCCCTGTCTCATGCTGATTGGTGGCTGCTAGGGGGCTGCTATGGGTCCCCACCTAGCCTGACTGAGTCAGGGACACCTGGAACAGCAGATCTCTCCTGTAGATAAACAACTTAGCAGGGTGGGAATGTGCCTAGGAGTGCTCTGTGGGTTTTTCCAAGGACAAAGGTCATGTCCCTTTCTTGGACAGGCTTTGCTCTGAGATAGAGGCTGGTTTTTCATAAGCTCTTTGGATTTTCTTTTTATTCATATAGTTAGACATGGTACTAAAGAATCTGGTAACCTAGAAATGTTAAAAGGCATAGATCCCCTATCTGCAAAAGAAGCCTGCTCTCTTTAGTTCAAGAATAAGAAAAGGGGGAGCTTAAGAGAAGAGAAATCCTTCAGACAAATCTACTCTATTCCAGAAAGTTATCACAGTAATAGAACATGATACTACCTCTACCCAACCTGAAAAAAACTAATGAGAACCTGCATTTCTACCCTCTCAACACTCTCACTAAGGTTTTTTTTAGAGAAGGACAAGTAGGCAGCCAAGACTTTTATACACACACGTCATCTGAATATTACGCATCCATGATTGAAAGGTTAAAGAAATTGAAATGTAAAGGATAAGATTTGTTTCAAGTTCTGTAAAGTTTTTAAGTTCTGTTAAGTTGTATTTGGAACCTGAAATTCATGTGGAAGTTCAAAACAACTCCCGGAAAAGCCACTGAAATGTATGTTGAAATCTCCCATGACCATCTGGTTGCTCTGTAAAAACAACCCCCCTCCCAGAAACCGTGCAGTCCATACCTCAGGGCTCAGAAACCGTGCAGTCCTGCACGTACACACCTCAGGGCTTAAGCCAATCAGTTCGAATGTATACCCTTCCTTGTGCTGACCAATCACCCCTACCCGACTTGTTCCCACCAGTGAATGTACTAATCATGGTTAAGAGTTGTTGTTTGATTTTCCCGCGGCGTGTGGTGATTTGTTATGCTGTATGTGAAGTCCCTGCCCTTTCCAAAAAAATGTATATAAACTCTGCTCAAGCTGTTCTTGGGGCTCTCTGCTCTTCCGAAGTGAGCTCTGAGCCCCAGCATGCTGGACCTCCAATAAACCCTTTGCTGTTGCATGAGACAGTCTCTTGGTGGTCTTTTCCTCTGATGTTCGCCCAACCTTTACATGATGTCTGTGGAGCTCACATGGCAACCTGGACTTCTGCTCCCACCCAGCCCTCCCTGCTGGGGTGGTGTCATAGGATGCCTGCTAGGGGATCAGGATTTACAATATTGTTCACTGATAACAGCACAACCAATCCCAACACAGTGTCAGTGGAACACTCAGGAAACTGGACTGATCATCTGTCCAACAGTAATGAGCAAGTCCTCTTCAAGTGGCAATGAAGACTGAGTGGGATATTTGGTCTTGTAATTCCATTTACTGATACTCCCCACTATCCTACTTTCTTCCTCTTAGAAATTCCCTACTTACACTGCCAGAGTAGTCTTAGAGAAAGATTGGGAGTCTCATAACTTAATATGAAAAGGCCCAGATTTCAATTAAAGATTCTCATCACAATAACCAGGAAAATCTCAAGCTGAATGAAAAATGACATTCAATTGATGCCAACACCAAGATGACAGAGATGTAGAATTACCTGATAAAGACTTTAAACAGCCATGCTAAAAAAAATGCTTCAGCAGGCAATTATGAATATTCTTGAAACAAATAAAAAATAGAAACCTTAGCAAAGAAATAGAAGGCAAAAAGAATAATCAAAGTGGAAATTTAGAACTGGAAAATATAGCAACCAAGAAAAAAGTTCAGAGGATGGGCTCAACTTCAAAATGGAGGAGAGGAAAGAATCTGTGAATCAGAAAACAAGGCCAATAAAAATTACTGAATGACAACAGAAAAAGGGCACTCTAAAATAGAAATTTACCCAATCTGAAACACAGAAAGAAGATAAATTGGAGGAAGGAAAAAAAACAACAACAACAACAACCTCATCATCAGAGCCCTATACAAACTAGAAAGAGGGTAGGACTAAAAAGCAACTCAAAGAAATAATGGCTAAAACCCTCTCCAAATTGTTGAGACATTAACCTACAAATTCAAAAAGCTGAGAAAAGCCTAAACAGAGTAAGACTACTAAAATCCATACCAAGACACATTAAAATTAAGCTTCTGAAAAATAAAGACAAAAAAGATGTTAAAAGCAACCATAGGAAAAAACTGATATAGAGGAAGATAAAACAGGGGATAGTTTGAAGTGCTTATAGAAAATACATTTTAACAGAACTCTATATCTAGCAGATGTTGAGTTAGACTCTCAAGTTTTTCCCTAGATATGCAAACTTAATGAAACAGGAGCATATCTTTATTAACATGGCTCCTGGCACATAAGAAAGCATGAATCTGATTGTGAGTAAACTTTCTTAGGGCATTGCTGGGAGCCATCAGCCAAGTAGGTATGACAAATTCCTTGCCAGCTTACTCCAATGCTGTCTAGTGGAAGGACTTCTGAAAGGTGACCTTGCTCAAGGACCAGGGCAGGATCCGTGTTTAGGGTGTTCCCCCTTTAGAATAGGGCGGTTTAGCATAATAGGAGATTAGGGTGTTCCCCCTTTAGAATAGGGCGTATCCTGCTGCTGAGTTCCTCTTGAGTGCTTAGGGTCAGACAGTATATTTTGGGAGACAGAAGCCCATGCGGAGTGGATTTGGGCAGAGAACGTGGATTCCCCCAGAGCGTGTTTGTAGACGGCCAGTGTGAGTTCGGGAATAAAGAATTGCTGTTTGAATCTACAAGCTGTGTGGAGACTCGTGATTTGTGCCCAGCCAGAGACTGCGGCATCTGGTGGCTCGTACGCGGAACGCCTGAAGCTTGGGGGTAAGTGAAATTGCTCGCCCCTGAGGGAAGGTGAGAGAATGGGTGACCATTTCAAAAAACAATGTGTTCTCCTTTTGATTTATTTTGTTTTTCTTTCAAGCTGCCTATCCCTAGAAATTTCTCAGGCAAACTGGAAAAAATGGTTGACTAAAGGCTTGAAGTTTGTCGGCCCTGAGGAAGAGAAAATTGATACAACGATTTTTTATTCCGTTTTTGCTTCATTCAATTTCAGTTTTGTTTTGTGTTATCTTATTGGGTTGTGTTATCTTTATAGTAGATTAAAACAAACTGAAAAGATGTTAAGTAAATTGTTAGAGGTTCAGAACATGGAGAAAGACATTTTAGATCAAGCAAAAGAGACGGTCTCTCGAGCTAGTCAGACAGAGGAAGAAAATTTAAAGGAAAAGGGGTTGTTACGAAAAAGGCCACAACAGGAGGCTGTTACTAACTCCGTTTTATCACAAGAGGGTTTAATTCAACCAACAGCCCCACCGATAGAGACAGCTGAGTGGCCCTCAAACCCCGTAGTTGATAAATGGAATCCTGAGACAGGACCTCAAAGATTAGCATGCCCTGTACTTGAACAGGTAGGAGGGCAGCGAATTCACCGTGCTTTAGATTTTAAAACAGTGAAGCAGTTAAAGGAGGCTGTAACAACCTATGGTCCCCAAGCTCCCTTCACGGTAACCATGGTCGAGTCCATTACTAACTTGGACATGACGCCAGCAGATTGGGCTAGCATGTGTAAATCTGTGCTAAATGGAGGACAATATTTGTTATGGAAGGTTGCCAATGAAGAATTTTGCGCAGAGACAGCTAGGCAAAATGCAGCACCCGGTTACCCTCAAAGAAATCTAGAGATGTTGCTAGGGAAAGGACCTTATGAGGGTCAGCGGCAACAAATTGAATATGATCCTGCTATATATGCACAAATTGCTGCAGACGCAGTTAGGGCATGGAAGACTTTACAAGGACATGGAGATTTACAAGGTCAGCTATCTAAGGTAATACAGAGAGCTAATGAACCTTACGCTGACTTTGTAGATAGGCTAATTCAAACGGCTGCCAAAATATTTGGGGATACGGAACAAGCAATGCCATTGATAAAACAACTGGCTTATGACCAAGCAAATCGTTGCTGCAGAGAGGTTATTAGACCATGGAGACATGAAGATTTAAACACATATATTAAATTATGTAGAGATATTAATGAACAAGGGCAAGTCTTGGCAGCTGCAGTACAACAGGCTTTTGATGCCAGGCCAAAAACATGCTATGATTGTGAACAAACAGGATATTTTAAAAGGAATTGCCCCATAGGAGGAGGATTTAACAAAACTAGGTATCAAAGAAATAGAATACCGGGTATTTGCCCAAGATGCCGTAGAGGGAGACATTGGGCTAATGAATGCAGTTCTCAAACTACCATAGAGGGTACTCCCTTATCAAAAAACGGACAAGGACCAGGTATTTACCCACGATATCGTGGAGAAAGGCATCAGGCTCCATTGCCAAAAAACGGACAGCCGGGCCCAATGCTCCGGGGCCCACAACCACAAATATACGGGGCAGTGGAGGAACCCAGCAACACCATCAGAGTAGTGCCCAGGACACATTGTCCATTAAATCCCTCATCAGACAAACCCGAGGGAGCGCAGGGTTGGACATCTGCGCCTCTGCCAGAGCAGTACTAACTCCAGAGATGGGAGTTCAAATCATTCCCACAGGAATAAAAGGACCTCTTCCCCAAGGGACAGTAGGCTTATTATTGGGACGTAGTTCATCTACATTAAAAGGACTTATGATAAGTCCTGGGGTAATTGATCCCGATTATGTAGGTGAAATAAAAATTATAGCTAGTTCTCCAAGAGGTATATCAGTAATTTCACCTGGAGATAGAATAGCACAGTTGTTAATAATACCCAGCCTACATAATAAATTTCCTAGTCATAGTGTAAAAAGAGGTTCCAGGGGATTAGGCTCCACAGGTATAGATTGGGCTATGTTGTCTTTAAATTTAGATTCTCGCCCAATGTTAAAACTAAATATTCAAGGACACGACTTTAATGGGCTACTGGACACAGGTGCAGACCTTAGCATCATATCTAGTAAGGAATGGCCAAAACATTGGCCATTACAACAAGCCACTCAAACGCTTCGAGGCCTAGGAGTGGCTACTAATCCCCATAGAAGTGCAATGATATTAGATTGGAAGGATCCTGAAGGATGTGAGGGAACTTTACAGCCCTATGTATTGGATCATCTTCCTATAAATTTATGGGGACGAGATGTCCTAGATCAATTAGGTTTGACGTTAACAAATAACATCAATCCTAATGCGCCCACTACTAGGGCTAAACAAGGTTTTAGGAAAGAAAAAAGATTAGGAAAACAAGGACAAGGTATGGCAGCACCAATTCAAATAGATCAAGGAACAGACAGACATGGGTTGGATTTTCAGAAAGGGCCACTGAGACAATAAAAATTACTTGGAAATCAGAAAGACCAGTGTGGGTTCCTCAGTGGCCCCTGACTAAAGAAAAGATACAAGTAGCCCATGATCTGGTCAAACAACAATTAGCGGAAGGACATATACAACCTTCCATATCTCCCCATAATACTCCCATTTTTGTCATTAAAAAGAAATCTGGTAAATGGAGATTATTACAAGATTTAAGAGCCATTAAAAATGAAATGGTTATTATGGGACCTGCTCAATCAGGGATTCCTCAATTGTCTGCTTTGCCAAAAACCTGGCATGTTTTAGCCATAGATATTAAAGATTGTTTTTTTTCAATTCCAATTCATCCCGAGGATAGTCCACGTTTTGCATTTACTATCCCTGCATTAAATCATGAAGGTCCTGATCAGAGATATGAATGGAAAGTACTCCCTCAAGGGATGGCTAACAGTCCAACTATGTGTCAAATATATGTTAATAAAGCAATCCAGCCACTTAGAAATCAAAATCCTGAACTACAAATATTTCACTATATGGATGATGTATTATTGGCACATAAAGATAAAAACATATTGCTGGAGTGTTATGCCACACTTACAAACTTATTAAAAAATTATAATCTAGAGATAGCAATAGATAAAGTACAATTAAATTTTCCAATTAATTATTTAGGAGTTCTATTATCCTCAACCATGGTCCGTCCACCAAAAATTCAAATACGAGTAGATCAACTCAAGTCACTTAACGACTTTCAAAAGTTATTGGGAGACATAAATTGGATAAGGCCTTATCTAGGCATACCAACAGGAGAGTTGAGACCTTTATTTGATATTCTAAAAGGTCCATCAGATCCAAACTCACCTCGCATGTTAACTCCTGAAGCAAGAAAGGCATTAAAAATTATTGAAACATATATGGAAAATATACATTTGGATAGAATTGATATAAGTTTGCCTTTATTATTTATTGTACTACCAACAAAAAATATTCCTACAGGAGTATTTTGGCAAGAAGGTCCATTATTGTGGATACATTTATCTTATTCTCCTAACACTATTCTTACTAGGTATCCTGAGGCTGTAGGACAATTAATACTCAAAGGAATAAAAGCAGCGAAGGGAGTGTTTGGAATTTCTCCCAATAAAATTATTACTCCATACACTATGGATCAAATTGATGAGTTAGCTAATGAGTTAAATACTTGGGCAATAATCATGTGTAAATCTAATGTTTCATTTGATAATCACTTACCATCTAATCCTTTGTTGTCTTTTTGGTCTAAGCATCCTGTAGTTTTTCCAAAAATGACAAGAAAAACCCCTATCATGAATGCTCCAAATATATTCACTGATGGGTCAAATATTGGTACAGCAGCAGTAGTTACCCCTGATCAAACTTTTACATTTTTAGTACCCAAACAATCAGCTCAAAAGGTAGAGCTTAATGCAGTATTACAAGCCTTTTTAATGTTTAAAGATTCTGTATTTAATTTATTTTCTGATAGTCAATATGTAGTTAATGCTATAGTATCTCTTGAAGATGCTGGTAGGATTTCCCCTTCTTCTACTGTTTTCTCTTTGTTTTCCACTATACAAAGTCTAATCTGGGACAGAAAAGATCCATTCTTTATAGGACATATTAGAGCACATACAGGATTGCCTGGAGCCCTTAGTTTGGGCAATGATTTAGCAGATAAAACTACACATGACATACATATTTTCTCTACACTAGAAGAAGCTACGAATTTTCATAAAAAATTCCATGTTAATGCTAATACTTTACAAAAGCGTTTTAAAATAACTAAGGAACAAGCCAGACATATAATAAAACAATGTCAAAATTGTGTGACCTTTTTACCACAAGTTAATCTTGGAGTCAATCCTAGAGGACTGATACCTAACCATATTTGGCAGATGGACGTCACATACTTGCCAGAATTTGGAAAATTAAAATATTTACATGTTACAGTTGATACCTCTTCTGGATTTTTGATGGGCTCCCTTCATGCCGGAGAAAAAACTAAAGATGTTATAGCTCATTGCTTACAAAATTTTGCCACTGTGGGCGTTCCTAAACAGTTAAAAACTGATAACGGTCCTGGCTATACCTCTACCTCTTTTAAACAATTTTGCTCATCATTTGGTATTACTCATATAACAGGAATTCCATACAATCCACAGGGACAAGGCATAGTTGAAAGAGCTCATCAAACTATTAAAACGTACTTACTAAAACAAAAAGAGGGAATTGGAAAGGGGTATATATCCCCCAAAGATAAACTTAAAATAACGCTTTTTACTCTAAACTTTTTAAATTTGGATTCATCAGGACTTAGTGCTGCGGAAAGGCATATGTATCCAAAAAATGTGCATAGGCCTAAAGTTCTTTGGAAAGATAGTCTAACAGGACAATGGAAAGGTCCTGACCCAGTAATCGTCTGGAGTCCCGGCTCTGTCTGTGTGTTTCCACAGGGAGAACAGCAGCCGATTTGGATTCCAGAAAGACTAACTAAAACGATTTCTACAGATCGAAAAGAAGATGATTTGACTCAAATCCATAATAGCTGATATCCAGAACTCCAGCTTGGCCATTCTTACATCTGCGACTGTGATTAACCAGGATGTTTTTTTCAATATCTATTTTATTATTGCATTTTTCCACATCATAAGGTTCTATTTTTATTTTTTGAGCTCATACAAACCTAGGTTAATGTTTTTCTGATCAGTTTTATTTTTTTGACTGTGGAGTTTTTAAACATTGCAATAGAGATTTCACCTAGGTAAAGCTACAAGGCCTTTATTATTATCTTATGTGTTGTACGTTTGTTTGCACATTTGTGTTTTGTGTTGTATGTCTGTGTGTGAGTATTTTATATATGAGGAGCGCTCATGAGAAAATGGATCCAAATTATCCTTTTTTTTATTCACGTGATTTAAATGGCCTAATTTAAATTAGGTAAACAGCTGTTAAGGATTGTTTTTAAAGGTGGTTAACAGATCTGCTTGTTTACTAATTTAAATCAGGTAAACAGCTGTTAAGGATTGTTTTTTAAGGAGGTTAACAGATCTGTTTGTTTACTTTCACCTTTCCTTTTCATTATATTTAATAATTCTTTTCAGGTTAATGTCTTTTTAGCATCATTGCCAGAATTCCTATCTTCATCCCAATGAATATAACTCAACAAGTATGCTCAATCAAGGAGTCAACTTACTTTGGGAGGCAACGGACTTTGGGAGGAGACGGACATATTGATAGATTCCTCCACTTTGAACTGCTTGCAGAACTTGCCTGGACTATGTAACTACGTTTAGTGCAGCAAATTGTGGTAATGCTGGCATATCTTTGCTGATGGTGTCACCAGTGATCTTTGCTGATGGTGTCTCCAATGATGCAATTTTTCCAAAGGAACTGTCAATTGGCTTGGTGTCGTGGCATTTCTGTATCCTCCTCCCTTCTGCTAGTGATGGTCTAAATTTGGGGGCCAATGGCTATATGCTGGACCGGTAGTCAGTGACGGGTATGATCCAATTGCAGTGGTATCAACCTAAGACAGGAGGCTGACGCCTAAAGGGCAGTTGCCTAAAGGTCAGTTTTCCGATGACGGGTAAGAACCATATGTTGAATTGGACAACCTACCAGGCACGGTCCTTAAGCCACATTAACCTCACTCCCCGACTGGCACCAAGGCCAAATTTGGGGGCCAACAGAGGTGAGGCAAAGAACCTCACCCCCCCACTGGTGCATAGACCTATCCACAAGTATGGCTGTATGCTGGACCGGTAGTCAGTGACGGGTATGATCCAGTTGCAGTGGTATCAACCTAAGACAGGAGGCTGACGCCTAAAGGTCAGTTTTCCAATGATGGGTAAGAGCCATATGTTGAACTGGACAACCTACCAGGCATGGTCCTTAAGCCACATTGCTTGTTGTTTAATTAATCAGAAGGGGGGAGATGCTGGGAGCCATCAGCCAAGTAGGTATGACAAATTCCTTGCCAGCTTACTCCAATGCTGTCTAGTGGAAGGACTTCTGAAAGGTGACCTTGCTCAAGGACCAGGGCAGGATCCGTGTTTAGGGTGTTCCCCCTTTAGAATAGGGCGGTTTAGCATAATAGGAGATTAGGGTGTTCCCCCTTTAGAATAGGGCGTATCCTGCTGCTGAGTTCCTCTTGAGTGCTTAGGGTCAGACAGTATATTTTGGGAGACAGAAGCCCATGCGGAGTGGATTTGGGCAGAGAACGTGGATTCCCCCAGAGCGTGTTTGTAGACGGCCAGTGTGAGTTCGGGAATAAAGAATTGCTGTTTGAATCTACAAGCTGTGTGGAGACTCGTGATTTGTGCCCAGCCAGAGACTGCGGCAGGGCATCATAACTTTCTGCATTTTACCTTTAAAGTGACTTTCATGCATTTCATGTGCACATTCATGCATTAGAGGAAGCATGGCATATAGGTTACAATCTTATAGAAGGAGACATGGTGGTTGTTCATCTTGAAAGTGAGATATCTACAAAAGTCATTGCTGCTCATACTTAAACTGAGTGTTTGCCCTATTAGTAAAGGGCACAGGAAAGTGTCAGTGTAATAGGTTCAGGTCCTTGATTCTGCAATATTTTGATGACCAGAAGTTGAAGCTAAAATATCTTGGCATGCCATTAAGATGGTCCAAAGATACAGATGGCAATATATATACTCCAAGCATTCTCCAGATTTTATTTTATTTTTGAGAAGTCTTTTTATTTCAGGAAAATGACAACTCCAACCTATATATTTTTGAACTATATTTAGGATTTCTCTTGTGCAAAAATTAAATAATAGATGTTAAAGTGGTTAGGTGCTCAACAAATCCTTTTGTTTTTTCTTCTTGGGCACTCAACTAGACTACATTTCCCAGTCTCTCTAGCCATTAGGCATGCCTTGTGACTGAGCTCTAGCAATAGAAGATAAAAATAAAAGGGAGGTGTGGTATGTAACATTCCTAGGCCTGGATCATAAAAGTCCTCATACTTGATCATTCTGGTTCTTGCCTCCTCTTCTGGCTTGATATGTAGAAATCATATGTTAAAGATGAGAGAGCCTGAGATTAAATCTTAGAAAAGTTTTGATTTGCATTTCTCTAATTACTAGAGATATTGAACATTTTTTTATATATTTGTTGATTGGATGTATATCTTCTTCTGAGAAATGTCTGTTCAGTTCCTTAGTCCATTTATTGATTGGGTTATTATTATTTTTTTGTGTGTGTGTTAAGTTTTTTGATTTCTTTATATATCCTGGAGATTAGTGCTGTATCTGACATGCGTATGGCAAAAATTTGCTCCCCAAATGTAGGCTCTCGCTTTACCTCATTTCTTTTGCTGAGAAGAAACTTTTTTATTGATTTTATTTCTTGCACTTTAGGAGTCTTGTTAAGGAAGTTGGGGCCTAATCCCACATGATGAAGATTTGGGCCTATAGTCAGAATGGCAGTTATCAAGAATACAGGCAACAATAAATGTTGGTGAGAATGTGGGGTGGGGGGAAGGCACACTCATTCATTGCTGGTGGGACTGAAAATTGGTGCAACCAATTTCCAGAAAGCAGTATGGAGATACTTAGAAAAGTTGGAATGGAACCACCGTTTGACCCAGCTATCCAACTCCTCGATCTGTACCCAAAGGACTTAAAATCAGCATACTATAGTAACGCAGCCACGTTTTTTTTTTTGTCAATGTTTATTGCACCTCAATTCACAATAGCTAAACTGTGGAAGTAACCTATATGCCCTTCAATAGAGGAATGGATAAGGAAACTGTGGTATATATACACAATGGGATATTACTCAGCATTAAAAGAGAATAAAATTATGGCATTTACAGGTAAATGGATGGAGCTGGAGAATATCATGCTAAGTGAAGTAAGCCAATCCCCAAAAAACAAAGGCCAAATGTTCTCTCTGGTAAGTGGATGCTAATCCATAATGGGGGCATGGGGTATGGGGAAAATGGAGGAACTTTGATGGGGAAAGGGGAGGGAAAGGATGGGAAGGGTGCAATGGAATAAGAAAGATGGTGGAATGAGATGGACCTCATTACCCTAGGTACATGTATGACTGCACATATGGTGCAATGCTACATCATGTACAACCATAGAAATGTAACATTGTGCTGCAATTGTGTACAATGATCAAAATGCATTCTGCTGTCATATATACGTAATTTAAAAAAAGAAAAAAAAAAAAAAAAGATGAGAGAGCCTGAAAGGGGAAGGAATCTGGGACCCAGAACCATAGTCTGGGAAAACAGACGCTTGCTAATCAGAAACACCTGTTTTAGACTTCATGCAAGCAAGAAATAAATTTCCCTTATATTATGCAACTGAAAGTTGTGGGTTTATCTGTTATAGCAACTAGACATATGTTAATTCATGCAGTAAGCTTTGTTTTCCATACATTATCTCCCAATGCCCAACACTCTACTCATCCACCACTTTGTTTCTAATTTCCCCTATTTGGGGCCCTCCTTCTTCCCTTCATTCCCACATATGTCTTACCATAGGCTCCTGAGCCTAGGGCAGACTTCAGGATAATGACCCTTCTATCCCTATGGAGAGCTCTTCTTTGACAACTTTGAGGCACCATTTAGAAGGAAGCCTTGCTGAGGGAGAATATAAGGCGTCTCCAGGCTTCTTGGAAGCAGGAAGCGAAGCAGAAATGGGAAGGGTGTTGATCCAAGTTTTCTGGACTCACTGAGAGTTAAAAGGCAATCTGAAAACTTCTGGAACTGCAGAACAAGCATTGCAAGGAGAGGCTTGCCCAGTCAGCCAGGAAGGGAAAATCCAACTCCTTGGCTCAATAGATTCTGCTGCTCAAGGGGGTTTTATTATTATCTATGGCCAGTGTCAATGATTGCTGTGACTTCTTTGTTCTTTCTTTCCAGGAGCTTCCTGGCCCCTCCTTTTTTGTAAACCTATGAAAAGAAACACATAAAACAAACAACAAACAAAAAGCTAACTTCTCTGCTGCAGGGCAACCTAGTCAACCTTTAAATTAAAAACCTTGAGTTTCCAATCCTCTGCCTCTGACTGTTCTGCATGCAGCCTGCCTTCCTGCTGATAGGAGTGATTCAGGAACTTTATCTCAAGAAAGAAGGGTCTGGAACAAAAAGCAGCAAGGGATACAGACAAAACACAGTAGACCATGAAAGGAGGCTGTGATGAAGAGAGATGCAGACTTACTTGTGTCACCTATGAGAACACAGGAAAAGAAACCAGCTTTGAACTGACATGGCTCCTTTTGGTTGTTTGTCAGTGGGTAATAGATGTCAGCCCGAATACAGTTTTCCAGTAATAGTTTTGAGGAAAATATGAAAATTGTGGACTTATCTGAAATGTGTGGGCTTATGTATTATAGCAACTAGATATATGCTAATTCATGCAGTAGCCAAAACCCAGTCCCCACTCATCATTCACCACTTTGTTTCTTAAAAGACTGTTTTCTTTAAAGAATAGCTAATACACAGTATGTGCTTAATAAATTATAAGTTATGGAATATTCAAAAAAGAAACCAGGATGATTTTTTTTTTCATTAAAAAAAAAAGGAAGATGGCTACTGCTCATAGGACTTCAGAATATTTTTTTCAGCCCTGTAAGAGTAAGGCCAATAATAGCCAATAATATCTTTTTATATTAAAAAAAATCTCATTAAGCCATATTTAATAGAGGAAAATTTATTTTAGTACAATTTAGCTCATAAATCAAAGGCAGGACTGGCATAAAGGTGATTCAAAATTTCTAATTAAAGCAGATCTGGCCAGTTACAAGTAGACTGAATCATCTTCCTTTCCCCATATAGCTAAAATAAAACCCTTTTTATCTAACTTAACTAATTTCTTTCTGATGCTGTGATCAGTACCTCTTATTATTTCTCTGATGGTTCTCTTGTTATAGCTTCTTACCTGATCTCAACTCTTTAGAATATAGACCAATTTCAAGCTAACAAAAATACTGTTTTGCCTAGTAAAGGGACAAGAGACTCAGTTGTAAAGAAACAGAAAAGCATTCCTGTCTATGTTCAACATGACATCTCAGATGACACATCAGCCCTGGAATTGACACTGCAAACAAAAGGGAGGCCTGAGAAAATTCAAAGATATTGGCTTCTGCCAAGTTCACCTATTGAGAGAATTGCTGAAATATGAATAATTAGCCCTGATACTAGTGCCAAATCTCATAACAATGGAATAGTTATCTGGGCTTGGATTAATGAGGTCTGTGGGCCTCAGTTTCTCATCTGTGAAGAAAGTAAGTTTCTAGGTTTAAAGTCCCTCCAGTGAAGAGAACTGATTCAACTCAATTTGAAGGTTCAGAATCTTTGTCTAAATAGAAATACTTATTTAAGCATTGACACATGGAGCACTTTGTGTCCTTGCTAAAGAAGCCTACAATCAGATTTGGAGCTTCCAAGGCAAAAGGAGTCATTAAAGAGAAATCTTTTGCAAAAAACATGAAGGAGTCAAGCACGTACATTTTCTCTACATTGCAGCTGTCTAAATTGACAGCCTTGGAAAATTCATGTTACATATTTTATGTTAGTTCTTTTAGTTGAGTCAAATGGCACTCTATTTTGCTTTCTCCCTAGCCTGTCCATTCTCCCTTATATAATCATATGGAGCACTATATAAGGCATCGTGGAGAACACCGAAAATCACTCAACAAGGGCTTAATCTTAAAATTCTTATATTTAATAAGATTTGTGTGTGTGTATGTGTGTGCATACATACATTTATATATGTAAATATTTTCACTTGTAAACATAAATGTATTTACTTTCTCTCGTCTCTCTCTCTCTCTCTCTCTCCCTCCGCACACAGACACACTCACTCACACACACACTCACAAAGCCTTTATACATTTGTGTGGTAAGTGTATATATGTGGGGGTGTGTCCAGGTAAAGATAAAGTGCTGTGGCAGAAGAGAATCAGAGTACTTTTCATGAAAGAAATGGCTTTTAATGAAATACTGCGTGATCTTTTTCAATCTGTGGAGACATAGAAGAAACAATATTTATGATGAATTAATATGGGAATTTACATTGACATCATAAGGTTTAATTTTGTAGTTTTAAGTGAAAAACCAGCCTCAATCTCAGAGCAAAGCCTGTCCAAGGAAGGGACATAACCTTTGTCCTTGGAAAAACCTACAGAGCACTCCTAGGCACATTCCCACCCTGCTAAGTTGTTTATCTACAGGAGAGATCTGCTGTTCCAGGTGTCCCTGACTCAGTCAGGCTAGGTGGAGACCCATAGCAGCCCCCTAGCAGCCACCAATCAGCATGAGACAGGGAAATACCTGGGATGCCAGATGACCCTCCCAGTAGTTTATGGTTTTGGGAAACCATGTAGTTCAGCACGTACACCCCTCTTGGCTTAAACCAATCAGTTCAAACGAATATCCCCTTTGTACTGACCAATCACCCCTACCCAACTTGTTCCCGCCAGTGAATGTGCTAATCATGTTTTAGAGTTGTTATTTGATTTTCCCCGCAGTGTGTGATGATTTGCTAAAAGAGGCTATGATGTATGTGAAGTCCCTGCCCTCTCCAAAGAATGTATAAAACTGCTGCAAACCCTGAGCTCGGGGCCTCTCAGCGTCACCAGTTGCTGTGTGTGTGTGTGGAGGACCGAGCTAGCTCGCAATAAACACCTCTTAGCTGCTTACATCGATCTTGGGTCTCTGGTGGTCTTTGGGGGTCCTGAGTTCGAGCATAACATAAGAAGCCACATATGATTTTAGGAAAAGCAAGTAACAAACTCAGGGTCATATTTTCAGGACTTAATCTGTCAGCACTATAAAAACTAAGAATAGCAAGAGGTTAGAGGCAAGAAAAGCAGAAAGGAAGTTGCCAGGTAAGGAGTAAAAGGGATCTTAAATGCAATGCAGATGGGAGGGCAGATGGAAGGACAGACCAACAGCATTTGACCACGATTTAATCCTAGGGAGAAAATCGAGTAAGAAATATAGAGAACAATGGACTAGTACTTGAGCCCCCAGGGGAGTCCCAACAGCCCTGAGGAAGGAGGGTTAGGCTTACAAGGTAACATGGTGATTTCAGGTCAGGATGTAGCACACTTGAAGTGCCCATATGACCAATGGAAAACAGAGGGTCAGAGGTGAAGAGATGGAGCACTTCCACTCTTCCCTCCCCATCCTCCAGTATAATGCAAAATGGAAAACTATCAAAATAGAATAGATTTATGAGTCTTATATATGACAAATTAATGTCTTTAGTACGAACACACACATACACACACATACAAAATCACACCTTGGAGATAATGTCAAAAAAGTCTAAATTTGGGCTGGGGTTGTGGCTCAGTGGCAGAGTGCTTGCCTTGCACATGTGGGGCACTGGGTTCAATCCTCCAGCACTAAATAAATAAATAAAGATATTTTTTTAAAAAGTCTAAATTTGGAGAACTTTTTCCTTTTTTTTTCCCCCTTTTTTATTGTTTTTAAATTTGCAGGACTTTTTGAAGAAGTTCTTAGCCAATTCTCAAAGTAGTTAAGTATAAAAGCCATCATCAATAGAGATTAGGGCTGTGAGGAGCAAGAAGAAATCAAAGAAAAAGGAATGCTGTTTTATGACTAGGCAAAGAAAAAAATTCATGTATTATGTAAGTGGTTCAGCTGTAAGTATTCAAAACAATTGGGAATAGGCTTAAGAGAAATTGACCTTTTTGTCAAACTGTTTACATTTATTATTTTTATTTATGTGAGATTACTTTTATTTTAACACATATTTATAATGTTGTGTATAAAAGGTTCCTGAAAAGTATCTGTTGAAGATTTTTCCACTAAATAGTAATCCTATAGATGCAAGATGAAAAATAAGAAATGCCATCATCAAATACAGTAGTTTAATACTGCAAATGTCAACCTATTAAAGGCTCACAGTTCACTTGGAATACAAAGAATTCTGAACAGTCTACTATTTATCAAGCTTACACTATATGAGGCTCATAGTGAACCCCTCAGAGTATTTCACCTGATCCCTACAACAATCCATTTCCACAGGCTATATGACTATCTCCATTTTTCAGATCAGGAAATTGAGGCTTAGAGAAGTTAAGCAAATTGCCCAGATCCCAACATGATTAAATTGATGTGAAATTATTATTTTTTTTTCTGAACACCAGTTAACTGAAAAAGCAAACACACTTTGGAAATGCTTCCAAGGGTAAATTGATGTTCTTAATCCAAAGACACTCACTTCCATTTCTCTGTACTTGACCCCTCATCCCAAACAGGAGGTAGCCTAGAAAGAGTATAAAATGCAAGGAAGACTAGTACTTCAAATCCTTAAAACCTAAATTCTCAAAGGTTGGAATAAATGTCAACTTGAACTCCCCTTCTCTGCTATCCTATTGTAGGTTTAAACTATTTCTGAATAGTTTTGTAGAGGCTTACCACTTTGAATGCACCCCAGTTTAGCAATTAGAATAGTAATATATATTTAAGTGGGTCCATATTTGCATTTTCCTAGCAAACAGAGCACATAAAAATAATTGCCTTTGCTGAAAACAACTAGATCCAACTTTCAAAGAGGAAATTAATGAATTCTCTCTTTGTAGACAAAATATAGGAAGTCCAAGCAAGATACGCAAATCCACAATTTAATTTGCAGCCAAGTGATTAGATAATAATAAAATGTGCCCTAAGTCACCACTCTAGAACCCAGCCAAAACTTCCAGCTAGCAAATGATTCTATAATTATTCTAGAGGAAAGAGTGGATGTTTGTATATATGCTAATAGTGTTACCGCTGTTGGCTGTTGACCGGTGACAAGTCCTTGCTTCCCCAATGTTGAAGAATAACACCAGAGAAGCATGCAAGGTCAGAGTGGAAATTAGAAGTTTATTAAAGGACAGCAGAAAAGACTTCTCCTGGAGGAATAAGGGGACCCAAGAGGTGGAATCCGTGGAAGTGCAGTTGTTTCCCCTTTTTATAATTCTTTCAGTGAAGGAACTAGGTTGGAAGGCATAAGCAAATTTATTTATTTATTTGTTTATTTATTTATTTAGTGCTGAGGATTGAACCCAGTGGGTGGGACACAGGTAAGAAGTAATCTGGGCTGGAAGGACTTCATTAACATTCCTTTGGGATGGGCTATCTTCAAATCTGCTGGGGAAGTCATTAACATTTCTTTGGGATGGACTTTGGGCCTAGGGCTTTTCTGGGACTTCATTAACATTCCATGAGTTGTCTTGCATTTCCCAGAATTCATTCTCAACATGGTCTCCATTTTAGATTTCACTGGATATTAGACCCGATTTACCTAACTACACTGACTACCTAATTTTAAATTTGGCTTCAATAGCACAATAGAAAATAGATCCCTTGTCAAAAAGAGATTTCTAACAAATCAGAAAAGTATATGGGATCCCCATGATGAAAGGAGATACAAAGAAAATGTATTTTTTTCAAAATTGTCAGTTTCTTAGAACAGCTGCTCAGCACACAGTAACACCTGGGAATACAGACTATTCAGCTTTTAATCTCTATCTGCTTATTTTCTCTGAATCTATCAAAATAATACTTTGTTTTGTATTGTAGAAGATTAGCTTTTTGAGGTTTAAGAATATTACAACTTGGATGTCAAACATCTCATTAAAGTGGAAAGTTTTACTTATTTCCAAACAACAGAATAACTTTCAAAATTGGAACCTGATATTTTGTTAAGAAACTGTTGTGTTATATTTTAAAAACAAAGTAATAAATGTGTGTGTATTTTATGGGTGGTATATAATAAAAATGAATTTCATATTTTTCTGAAAGTTTTTTGCACTGTAATTATACAGAATTACATGTACTTACTGTTTGCATAATAGTGAATTTTAAAAATAAAATTGAGTCAAATTGCAGGCTGACATTTTAAAATATGTATTTTATACAAATTTCAAATAGAGTAACATATACTTTTGTATTTATTGAGCTATGGTCCTTTGTATTTGGCACAGAAAATGTATTCATGTGTCATTAAAAAAAATCCCATGAACACTGTTAGTTTTGTAGATATAATAATACTGACTACACTTATTTTAAAGTTTAATTCATATTTCATATTTTTTTGTTTCCTAAGATTTTTTTCCATTCTATTCACATTAAATTGTGTTTAATTCCTTGACTAGATCAACATTTGAGCCTACATTTTGGAATTCAGGGGTTTTAAATTCTAATTATTCTATTTGTGGATCATAGTCATCTTGGATTTTCTTCTCATTCTTTGACTCCAAGACTTGCTTGATTCTCCTTCCTCTATCCTACCTCCTGCTCTTACTTCATGTGATCCTACATCTTAAAGAACATGTGATTCCTGGCTTCTGGTATTATTGTCCTCATTTACCCTTTAATCTATACCCATTAATTATGAAAGGTAGTTTCTTGAGTTTATATTGAAACCACAATAGCCCGAGTCCCTGCAGAGATTCCTAAAAAACCTTAAATTAGAAGATAGCAGTTTAAAGTATTGATTTCAGGACAGTAATGTTGGAAATGAATTCAAGAAAGCCATATAAATATGTATGTTACCTCCAAAGACAAAACAGATCCTTTATACATATTAACAATAGTTTTATTTACAACTTATATCCAATTTACCATCCATTTTTAGATTTTAATCTTCTGTTACTTTAATAAAACATGAAGTATAAAGATATTTTTGCCTGTCTGCAGCAATATAGACTTACACACATCCATACCATATCAGAATCTGTTGGTGGTGGTGGTGGTGGCAGTGGTGTTTTGTCATTTTTGTGCACATGAACCTTTCTTTTATAATTGAAGCAGAATTTGATATATGCATCGGTGATCTCTGGAATGAAATTCTACAGTGTCCCCTACATCACTAGAAAGTTAGTGGATTTAGTGCTAGACTCAATGAGTGAGCATTAGCAAATGCCTGGAATAGAAGATGCAAAGAAGTGACATCTTTCATCTCCCTGTGGAGAATATGAAAGAATACTTCAAAGGGTATTTGAGGACCCTGCTACTTTACAGCTGTTAATAGAAAAGGAGACCTTAAACCTAAATTTCATAGGAATATTGATTAATTTAGGGGCAGTGGAATTTCTGGAATTTGTCTTTTGACGAATGTCCATTTTGCTAGGCCTCAAATAAAACCTATATAACATTAAGAAGTTACAACAAAAAATGAGCTTTCATTCTGAAAAAATGAAGTCTGACACATTAATTATAGATAATTAAAGGTAGTCCCAGGTCCAGTGTTTCATAGCAAGTTTGTAAAAAAAAAAAAAAATCCCCAAAATGTCAATCACAATCACCCTTGTGATCCAACCTGAGGTTATCCAGTATAACATAGGGGCATTAATAAGAAAAAAGAAACCTAAACCAGGATCCATATGCAATGACTTAAATGTTTAATTTAAAGGTCTACAATAAGCTTCTGACTCAACAAAACAATTTATCATTCAAGTTGATGTTGGTTTTGAGAACTTAGGGACTAGGCCACACAAGATAGTAAAGTCAAGAAGAAGCCCATAATAATAACTAACACTTATTGGGGACTATTTGCCATGTACTCAGTAAAGCATTTTATATGTTATTTCAGTTGCTTAATCCTATTTTACCTGTGAATCATAGATCTATTCAGCAATGCAACTTGTATGTAAAGGAACCAGTAATGATTATTTGCCACTTGCTCATCTCCAATGCTTAGGCTTTTGATCAATACACTGTGCTCCTCTTTTTCCAGAAAAACATTATATATATATATATATATATATATATATATATATATATATATATATATATATATATACACACACACACACACACACACACACACACACACACACTTACAAACACATAAGTTGATTATCTAATGTGGTCTGTCATCACATCACAGTTCCTGGCTTTCACTGACAATGTGAGTATGGGGTGCTGTGCTGGATCTTTCCTTATCTCTCCTAGATTCACTTCACTCTGCTTTGTACCTTAATGGGATCCCCTGTCTTCCTGAAAAACAAGGAGGCAGCAAGAAAAGAAGGGTAAGTCATTATCTCTCCTACTTCCTCCCTGCTTGTTAGCAGTTAGCACCTTCTGTCTCCTGAAGGCCTCAAATGTTCAGATTCCAGTGACCACCATTTTTCCTGTCCTTTATTCCTGGGGTGGTAATACCTTATGTGATTATTAATCCCCAAGGCACCATACCACCCATGTTGCTTCACTTACACGATGCCTCCACTTTTGTGAGAAGTCCCTTCATGAAAGCATCCTCGTCTGGCTCCTGCAGGAATACTAGCAGATACAGGTGCCTGATGGAGGGATAGCCAGAACCCTCTTCCCTTTCTGCTTTCCATTTGAGGGACAGCTGTATAGAGACATGATACCAACAGATTTTAATCCTTCTTCATTAAGGATCATGTTGATGCTCTCTCTTCACTGTATCTCCAGGATGTCAAGGTCATTTGAGTTTCCCCAACTGGGCATGGTGGTGCATACCTGTAATCTCAGTGACATGAGTTGCTAAAGCAGGAAGATAGAAAGTTTGAGACCATTCTCTGCAACTTAGCAAGAACCTGTCTCGAAATAAAAAATAGAAAGGGTTGGGGATATAGCTTAGTGGTATAGCACCCCTCGGTTCAATCCCCAGTGCCACACAGAAACACACACACACACACACACACACACACACAGAGAGAGAGAAACAGAAAGGTTGAGGCTACCCCCATTTGTTTATTTATTTATTTAAAAATAGTTTCTCAGCATTTAGTGTGTGTTAGGTATTGTGATATGTGCTGAGGATACAGTCAAAGCAGGATAGATTAGAGCCTTGATCAATGCACCTTATAATTCAGTGGGAAGAGATGGAAAATATATAGACCTGATAATTTGGTAATAGCTCTGAAGAAAATAAATTATGATAGTGGTATAGACGCACATGATGGGTGAAGGAATGCTATTTTTGACATGTGGGTCAGTGAAGGCCTCTTTGAAGAAGTAACCTTTGTATTCTACATTATGAGAAAAAGTAGTCATATGAACAGCTGGAGACAGCATTCCTAGCAAAAGTGACAATAAGTACAAAGACCATGAGGAAATGTGACATTTTTAAGGAATGGAAAGAAGGCTATTATGGCCTGAGCAATATAAGGGATAAGGTAAGAGAAATAGACAGGAGCAAAATCATGTAGGGCTTTTTAATTCTTTATCTCTAAATAAAATTCAAGATTCTCAAATGGAAAGATAGTGAAGTACAGGAAGTCTGTGATTTCTAGTTACTCCATGGCTAGGGATTCAAGCAAGTGGAACACAGTTTCACAGTGAGGTGGTGACAGAGAAGACATCAAAAATCCAATATCAGAATCATAGAGGCACAGAATTTCAGGAACTTTGAACATAGCGCAGGAAAGAATACCTCAAGAATCTAACTATTAATACCAAGGTGCTGGTTCACCACTGAGGGGAAGGATGACCCAGCCAGAAAGAGATGTTGAATCTGCAAAGAAAATTTGGCACAGGGAACCTGTGGAACACAGGGCAATCTGAACTTGAGTGACTCAGAGGCAGCATGGTAAGCTAGTGTGTGAGGGGTGCTCTATGCTTCCTGGCTGGAGAGAGGATAACTGAGAAGAAATGACATCTTGAAGAAGCTGTGCAGTAGCTGTCTGCAGCAGGAGCCCAGGAGCTCACAATGGGCTGGCTGTCCCTACATTCATCTGCCATGAGATCTTGAGTCTGCCTGGCACAGTGCAACTGAGGTGGGCACAAAAGGGATTGCACCCAGGGGAACGCTGGTCAGGTATACAGAAGAGAGTGCGGCTCCCTTCCCTTTGGGTTTGGCAGCTTGTGGAATTAGCTGGAGAGAATACAGAAACTGGGCAGGCAGGCACATTGCTCTCATGTTCAGCTCCTGTGAAGACCACATTTGTGGGAATAAGGGAACACTATCATGAAGCTGGCCACTTTGCCTTAGGAGTGGATTTCTTAGGAGGCCCCCAATATCCAGATACCCAGCAGAGACTGGCATCTGCCTGACAATAGGGTGGGTGAAGCTAGTCTCTTTAGAGCAGATACCTCACAATAAAATTTAAAAGATTGATCAGAAATAAACAGCAGTCACTGAACCTCACATTTTGAACTCTGCATCAGCCCTGCTCTGGGAGTGTATCTACCTAGTTTGCACCGACAAAATTCCAGTGAAAAACCAGCCTCTGTCTCAGAGCAAAGCCTGTCCAAGGAAGGGACATGACCTTAGTCCTTGGAAAGACCCACAGAGCACTCCTAAACACATTCCCACCCTGCTGAGTTGTTTATCTACAAATAACAGGAAAGATCTGCTGCGCCAGGTGTCCCTGACTCAGTAAGGCTAGGTGGGGATCCATAGCAGGCCCCTAGCAGCCACCAATCAGCATGAGACAGGGAAATACCTGGGATGCCAGTGGTTTATGGTGGTTGATAACAAGTTGGGAAACCATGTAGTTCAGCACATACACTCCTCTTGGCTCAAACCAATCAGTTCAAACGAATACCCCTTTTGTACTGACCAATCACCCCTACCCAAGTTGTTCCCACCAGTGAATGTGCTAATCATGTTTTAGAGTTGTTATTTGATTTTCCTGCGGTGCGTAATGATTTGCTAAGGGATGCTATGATGTATGTGAAGTCCCTGCCCTCTCCAAAGAATGTATAAAACTGCTGCAAACCCTGGGCTTGGGGCCTCTCAGCGTCACCAGTTGCTGTGTGTGCATGTGGAGGACCGAGCTAGCTCGCAATAAACACCTCTTTGCTGCTTACATCGATCTTGGGTCTCTGGTGGTCTTTGGGGGTCCCGAATTCGAGCATAACACCAGCTGTCATCACTTCTCATTCTGCTCTTAGTTAAACTAGTGGAAGAGAAGCTGAGAGCTGTTACATCCAGGTTCAGTTTCAGGTCACTCCAGCTGGCAATTTAATGAGCAACTCAAAGAAGGGACAAACAACCTCCAGCCCTGACTCTCTCTAAGGGGTACACAGCCTAAGAAACAGAAGGACTGTATAGCATAGGCACTGAATATCCATTCTTTTTTTTAAAATTTCTTTCATTTGTTTTAATTAGTTATACATGAGAATAGAATGTATTTATGCATTTTGATATACATAAATGGGATATAATTTCTCATTTTTCTGATTGTACATGTTGTAGAATGACATTGGTCATTCAGTCATACATGTACATAAGGTAATCATGTCTGCATCATTCTACTATCCTTCCTATCTCCATATCCCTTCCCCTTGCTTCACTCTCCTCTCCCTGATCTAAAGTAACTCATTGAGAATTAGCATCTGCATATCAGAGAAAACATTTGGCTTTTGGTTTTGGGGGGGAATTGGCTTATTTTGCTTAGCATGATATTCTCCAACTCCATTGAACCACATTCTTGTCAACAGTTTTGACTACATCAGCAGAGATAATACCTTCATTTTCCCTGAAGATTTTTTTCTTCTTTTCTCTTTTTTTTTCCATTCAACATGATTTTGAATATGTGCTTGTGTGTGTTCTGTGACAATTGGTATATATACCTATATAGATACATAGATACATATGTGTGTGTGTATCTTTTTCTTTTATGTTGTTTTGACTTCAGATCTTGTTGTGACTTTAGAGTAGTAGGGTTTTTAAAATTTGTTTTAACTTTTTGTTTTCTTTGACATTTATTTTTGTTTCTTTTATTACCCGTATCCTCTCTTACCCCTTCAATAGCCAAATTTGTTCATATTCTCTTTCTCTCATTATTTCTTTTAATTATTTTTTACTTCTTTTTCTCCAAATCCTCCTTCTTTATACTTTAACTCTGCTTTGCATCAGTTTGTCTTTTGAATATTTTAACTTTGCCTTCCTATTCCATTTTCTTTTTATTATGGTTTAGACATGAAGTGTCTCCCAAAAGCTCTGTTAATTCAGAAATATTCAGAGATGAAATGATTGCATCATGAGAGTTGTAACCTAATCAGTTCTTCTTAGTTTGTATGGGCTGGGTGATAGCTGTAGGCAGATAAAGTATGACTGGTGAGTTGCGGTGTAACTGGGGAGGTTCCCTGGAAGGGTACATCGTCCCTGGGGCCCCTTCATCCCCACCCCTGCCACTTCCTGACCCAACCATGTTCTGAGAAGCTTTCCTTTGCTGAGCTTTTCCTCCATGATATGCTGCCCACCTTGGGCCCAGAGGAATGGAATTGGCTTTCTGTGAACTGAGACTTCCAAATTATGATTCTCAAATAAACTTTTTATCGACTAAGTTGTTCTTGTTTGGTATTATGGTCACAAGCAATGATGAAAAAGCTAACTAAAACAGAAACCAGTACCAGGAGTGAAGACATTACTGTGAAGAACCTAACCGTATGATTCAGAAGCCTCTGGAGCTGGTTTGTGGGAGAAAATTTGAAAAGTTTAGAGATTCAGACTGGAAAATCTTTAAAATGTTGCAAGCATAGCTTAACATGGGATTCTGTAGAGAACTAGGAAAACCAGAATGCTGATAGAAAAGTGAATCACATTCATGAGGTTTCAGAGGGAAATAAGGACTTTACTGGGAATTGGACTACAGGCACTTGTGTTATATTCTGGTAAAGTACTTGGTTATATTTTATCCATGTCCTGAGACTTTTTGTGAGGCCGAATTTTAAAGTAATGGACTGGTGGACGTTGCTGCTGCACCTGGAGGTCTTTCCTCTGGGCAAGGCCTCCACTACCTCCAGGGCTACCTCTGCAATTGCTGCCACTGACACCTGGAGGTTTGTTGGCTGCTGCTTACACTGCTACCACCAATGCCACTGCCTCTGATACCTCTGCTGCCACCCCAAGGTCGCCTAGAGGTCTTCTTTCTGGATGCTGCTGCCCATGTAACTGCAGCTGCCCACTGCTGCCACCAAAGACACTGCTGCCACCAAAGACACCACTGCCCCTGATATCGACACCGTTGCTGCCCCCTGGAGATCACCTGGTGACATTGCCCTCACAGCCACAGTTGCAGCCACCACTGCAGCTATTGCCATAGCTGCTGCTGACACTATTTCACTACCCCTACTGCTGACCCACTACCTGCTTCTACCAACCACCGCCACTACTGCTGCTACCCTCGCCTAGAGATCTGCTGTGGGGGAGACTCCAGGTTTGGAGTCATTTGGGGACACTGTCCAGGGCCTGGGGCCAAGATGCCAGCAGGTTTACCACCACAAGAGCCTCTGTCTAGGGAATGAGCTGGGACCTTCAGGTCCAGTGTGGGGGTTCCTGTGGGTTTGGAGGTGGCTGAGGTCTTCCTGCTGGGAGTGCTGGTGGCTCTTGTCTTGCTGCTGCATCTCAAAGTTGCTCCTTTACATGAATGTATCCTTGATGGTCTCTCTGCAAATAGGAGCAGCAATGAGATCTTGGGACTGCAGTGTGGCTGAGCCTGAGGTATCTGAAGTCCACATCAGTGGGATTGTGACTGGCACTGCCAAGACTGATCTGGGCCTGGTGATACTGAGAGACGTCAGAGACAGGGCGGAGAAACTTAAACGCTGATGGAGACAGTTCGAATTTCCATCGAGATTTATTTTATTTCTCAATTCACAAATATCTCTACCATATTTGGAACAGGGTGTTTTTTATGTATCAGTGTGTGGAGGACAATGCTATATGAATGGTGTTTTGCATTTTTGATTCTTGTGTCTTTAATTTTTTCTCTTTGTTCGTATTCTTACTCTCACTTGTCTGATTCCTTGGATTTTCTTTTCAACTTTTTTCCAACCAACAGCCAATCTCTGTCGACTCATCTTCTACTATTCCTGTGAATTTTTGCTTCTAGCTTCTCTCTTCCTCCCTCATGAACATCATGTACCACACTACTATTCTCTCATCCACCATTTGAAATTGCAAACCATTTTAGCAAATTTTCTGTTTATACTATAGATCATTATTGAACTCATCATTTTGGTTTAATGTGAGAAAGCAGTAGATGCCTTAGTGGGAGCTATTAGTTTTAAGTTTATATATTGTTTGTACTGGGTGCTGTTGATATTGGTCTCACCATTAAAGGCGAGGAACTGGAAACCTTCAGGGACAGTGTAAGTCTATAGGGTAGAATTTATGCTGCCTTAGATCCATAGTTCTAGATGGAAAAACACATGAACAACATGAAAAAACAAGGGAATAAAGTGCCCCCAAAAACCAAGATGCTTCAATGACAGAAGCCACTGATTACATAGTAGAAGAAATGTTCAAGAAGGAGTTCAGAATGTAAATATTTCAATTGACCTGTGAAGTAAAGGATAGTATAAGGAATGAAATCAAAGAAAAAAAATAGAGAAAATGAAAGATCACTTCAATTAAGAGTTAGAGATTGTTGGGGTGGGATGGGGGAAGCAGAAATCCTTGAAATGAAGGAATCAGTAAACCAAATTATAAATTCAATAAAAAGCATCACCAATAGACAAGACCACTTGGAAGACAGACCTCAGGCAATGAAGACAAAATATATAATCTTGAAAGTAGAATTGACCATGCAGGAAAGATGGTAAAAAAAACCATGAACAAACATCCAAGAATTATGGGATAACATAAAAAGCCCAAATTTAACAGTTATCAGAATAGATGAAGGAGCAGAGATACAAACCAAAGGAATACACAATCTTTTCAATGATATAATAGCAGAAAATTTCTCAAACCTAAAAAATAAAATGAAAAAAACAAATACAAGATGCTTAAAGGACCCCAAATGTACAAAATTACAGCAGACCCACACCAAGACACATTATAATGAAATTGACTCATATAAAGAATAAAGATTAAAATCTTAAAGGCTGTGAGAGAAAAAAATCAAATTACTTATGGGGGAAATCAATTCAGATCTCAACTGATTTCTCAACCCAGACTCTCAAAGCTAGGAGGTCTTGGAATAATATATTTAAAGCTCTGAAACAGAACAGATGCCAATCAAGAGTTTTATATCCAGCAAAATTAAGTTTCAGATTTGATAAGCAAAAATTAAAAGAATTCACAACTAGAAAGCGTACACTACAGAATATTCTAATAAAATATTCCATGAGGATGAAGTAGAAAAAGAAAGTAAAAACCAGCAAAGGGAAGATCTACATTAAAGGAATATTCAACCAAAGGAGAAACAAAGTCAAATTAAAAACCAGAAATAAATCAAAATGGCAGGGAATACAAATCATATCTCAAGAATAACCTTGAATGTTAACAGCCTAAACTCATCAATCATAAGACACAGATCAGAAGATTGGACTAAAAAGCAAGACCCAACAATATGCTGTCTCCAAGAGACTCATCTCGTGGACAAAGACATCCACAGATTGAAGGTGAAAAGATGGGAAAAAAACTTATCACTCATAGGGATTGTGTAAACAAGCAGGGGTTTTCATCCTCATCTCAGACACAGTAGTCTCCAAACCAAGGTTAACCAGAAGAGAGAAAAAAAAGGATATTTCATACTTTTTAAGGGAAGTGTATATCAGCAGGACATAAAGATTACAAGACGTCTTCCCTATGGCTACCTCCCTTTGCACCACCCTTCTCTCATCAGTCTTTTTTATTTTTTTAGAAGTTTAAATTCTTTTTTTAAAATTTTTTTTATTAGTTGTTCAAAACATTACAAAGCTCTTGGCATATCATATTTCATACATTTGATTCAAACGGATTATGAACTCCCATATTTACCCCGTATACATATTGAAGATTCACATCGGTTACACATCCACTTTTTTACATACTGCCATACTAGTGTCTGTTGTATTCTGCTGCCTTTCCTATCCTCTACTATCCCTCCTCCCCTCCCCTCCCCTCTACTCCCATCTACTCTCTCTAACCCATCTACTGTAATTCATTTCTCTCTCTTGTTTTTTTTTTCCCCTTTCCCCTCACTTCTTCTTATATGTAATTTTTGTATAACAATGAGGGTCTCCTTCCTTTACCATGCAATTTCCCTTCTCTCTCTCTTTCCCTCTAATCCCCCTCCACCACCCTTCTTGACCCTGCAATGAGCTGAGCAGCTTTCCTCCGCTAGGTACCTCCCCCATGCAGCCCTGCCTCACCTTGTGCACAGGGAATAGTCCATCTATGGACAGAGATTCTGGAACCATGATCTCCAAATAAACTTTCCCTCCTAAGTTGTTCTTTTTGGCATTTTGATCACAGTTACAACAACAACAACAACAACAACAACAAAAACTAAACTCTTTTCTCTTAACAAATTGTCATTTTACTATCTTTAGGGACAAGTTAGTATATATAATTTCTGCCTTCACCTTTTAAGTTACTATAATTATTAACACTGTGGAGGGCAGAGTTGATACTCACTGTATACTTTAATGCTAGATCTAGTTCACAGTTGTTTATTATGTTGCTTTTGTTAAATGCTGGCCCAACATTCCTCTTTTTGTGGTAATTTATAATATACATGCCATAGTAGGCACAAGATATTTTTTCTAACGCTATATATTGATCACTATTTTTGTTGCTGTTGCTTGTTTTTCATTTCCTGAGAAGTGCTAGGAAGCAACTGGTATACTACATGTTCACAGAGTAGAGACACCATGGCTGAAGGACACATGACAATGTGCCTTCCTCCACACACAAACTAAGCTCACTCAAGCTTCAATACTACTTTAACACATAGAATAGGAGAGGCAAAACCCCCAAACCAATGACTAGGTCCCAAATAAAAAACAACTAGAGGGGAGCATCGGGTTCCACTATTGGACATCTACTCCTACAGCACAATCAGAAAGATTACAAAAAGATGGCTCAGGGGCTGGGGATGTGGCTCAAGCGGTAGCGCGCTCGCCTGGCATGCGTGCTGGCCCGGGTTCCATCCTCAGCACCACATACAGACAAAGATGTTGTGTCCGCCGATAACTAAAAAAAAATAAATATTAAAAAAAATTCTCTCTCTCTCTCCTCTCACTCTTTCTAAAAAAAAAGATGGCTCAGAAAAACCCACAGCATTTCAGTACCTATGCAGTACTGAATGAAATCAGAATTTCTGCTGCAGCAAACTGAGAGTTATTATTGGTTGAAACTTGGATTAGACTAAACCTACATGTCCAAGTGAAGAGATACCAACAACACATGACTTATTATAAATAAGATAACTACATATCAAAGGACACACAAAAGAATATGAATCCATTTCAACAGATGTGAAAATCTAAGACCCCTGAAAATATGAGAAAATAGGCAAACAACCCCCCCCCTCGAAAAGTTACAATCCCCCAACAAAGAAACTCACAGATATGAAATGGGATGAAATTCCAGAGAAGATTTTTAAAATTGATTATTAAAGTAATTAATGAGGTAAAAGAAGATCTAAGGAATGAATTAAGAGAGCAATTATGGGAGGTGAAAGACCACTTCAATAAATAGAGATTCTAAAAAGAAACCAATCAGAACTCTTGGAAATGAAAAGACACAAATCAAATAATAAATTTACTTGAAAGTATCAGTGACAGACTAGATTGCATTGAAAACAGAGCCTCAGTCCTTGAAGACAGGCTATTTGAATGGAAACACTTAGCAGACAGTAAAGAAAAAAAAAAAAAGACCATGATCAGAATATAAAAGAACTTTGGGGCAACAGTAGGAGATCAAACTTAAGAGTCATAAGGATAGATGAGGGCATGGAAATAAAAATTAATGGCATTAAGAAACTTTTAAGAGAAATAATAAAAGAAAATCTTCCAAACCTTATGAATGAGATAAATATTCATAATCAGGATGAATATAAAACTCCATATATAAAAGATCTAAAAAGAACCTCTCCAAGACATATCATAATCAAAATGCCTAACAGAGAGAATAAGGATAGACCATTTAAAGTTACAAGAGAAAAACACCAGATTATATTTACAGATAGAACAAAAAACTCACTTTAGACTTCTTAAGTCAGATGCTAAAATGCAAGAGAGTTAGAAATGTGATAATCTAAGTTCTTAAAGAAATGAATTGCCAGTCAAGGTTGCTATATCCAGGAAAGTCATCACTCAGAAAGAAAGAGGAAACAAAAGGTTTTAATAATAAACTAACAGAATTCATGGCCATTAAATCTGTATTACAGAACATACTTAAAGAAATGTGAAGAACTTTAAAAAGGAAGGGGAGGAAAAACAGAGCTCTCAAATGGATAAGGCTGTCCATAGGAGCAATTAAGCAAAAGAAAATTGATCCAAATTAAATCTATGAAACAAACCAAAATGACTGGAAAAATAAATGCGTCTTCATAATAACTCTGAATGTAAATGGTCTCAACCTTCCAATTAAAACATAAAAAATGGCAAAATGGATTAAAAACAAGACCAAATCATAGTCTGTTTGGAAGAGATTCATCTTACATGCAAAGATATCCACAGACTGAAAGTTAAATGATGAAAAAATTGTACTCCATGAAAATAGAGTCCTAAAACAAGTAGAAGTAGCAATTTTCATATCTGACAAAGCCATACTAGTGTCTGTTGTATTCTGACAAAGCAGATTTCAAGCAAAAATGAATCAAAAGAGACAAGGAAGGCCATAATATACTGTTAAAAGAAACAATCCTACAAAACATAATAGTAAATATTTATATTCCAAATGTCAGTGCACCTAATTACATAAGACACACACTTTTTGACTTTAAGTTCCAAATAGATTCCATTACAACAATATTTAGTGATTTCAACACAGCTCTCTCAACAAGAGACAGATGGAATATCAATAGATACTTTATATCAATAGACCTAAGTGAGACTACAAATTAAATGAACCTAACAGCTATTTGTAGAATATCTGACCCAGTGACAGCTGAATATACTTTCTTCCCAGAAACTCAAGGAACTTTTTCTGAAATAGACCATAAGTTAGGATTCAAAACACGTTTTAGCAAATCAAAAATTAAAAAGAAAGAAAAGGAAAAGTTATATTATCCCATGTATCTGATCATATTACAATGGATTGAAATTAGGAATCAACTGCAAGAAAATGTATAGACATCACATAGAATCAAACAAGAAGTGTGATACAACAAATCAAAACCTCTGGGACACTATGAAAGTGACACTGAAAATCATATTACCCCATGTATCTTTTGTAGATAGAACATTTGTAGAAGTAAGTGCCCACATTAATAAAAAAGAAAAAAAGACCCCAAATAAACAATCTAATGTTACATCTCAAGGACCTAGAAAAGCATAAATAAATCAATTCCAAAATCAGAAGACATGAAATAATTATGATCAGAGCTAAAATTGGTGAAATAGAAAATTTTTTCAAAATACAAAAGATCAATGCAACAAAGAGTTAGTTCTTTGAAAAGGTAAACAAGATAAACTGTGAGCTAAACTAAGCAAAATAATGAGAGGTAATATCAAATCAATAGAAAAAAGAGATATGAAAAAGGAGATTAAAAAGGAGATACCACAGATTTTTCTGAAATCCAGAGGATAATGCGAACTGTTTTGAAAACATATTCCAATAAATTGAAAAATCTAGAAGATACTAAGAAATTTCTAAGTACATTTTATCCACTAAAACTGAACCAAGAGAATATAGAAGACTTAACAGGCAAATATCAAGCAATGAGATTAAAGAAGTAATAAAAATTTTTCAACAAACAAAAGGACAAGATGATTCTACCAAACCTTTCAAGAATAACTAATGCCAAACCGCCTCAATTTATTTCATGATAGAAAGGTGGGGAACACTCCAAAACTTATTCTATGAAGCCAGTATCATCCTGACACCAAAACTAGAGAAGACACATCAAGGAAATGAAATTAAAAACCAGTAACCCTGATGAACATAGATGCAAAAATCCTTAATGAAATATTAGCAAACCATATTAAAAAACACATTAAATGTGTACCATGATGAAGTTGGATTCACCCCAGGGATGCATGTTTGGTTCAATATATTTAAATCAATAAATATAAATCATCATATAAATGGAATTAAGAACAAAAATCACATTATCATATCAATAAAGTAAAAAAGAGAAAAATCTTTGACAAAATTCAGCATCCACCCATGTTAAAAATACTCAAAAAAAAAAAAAAAGGAACAGAAGAAACTTACCTCAACATCGTAAGAGCTACATATGAAAAAAAAAGTAAAAATCATACTGAATGGAGAAAAATGGAAAGCATATCCTCTAAAATCAGGAACAAAGCAAGGAACTCTTCTCTCACTACTCTTGTTTGTTTATGTATATACATACACATATATACATAGACATGTATACACACACATATACATATATATACACACACATACATTAAGGAGGTAAAAGACCTCTACAATTAAAATTAGAAAAAATTGAAAAAATAAATTAAAGAAGAGCTTCTATGTTCATGAATAGATAGAATTAATACTGTCAAAATATTCATGTAACCAAAAGTGATCTACAAATTTAGTGCAATACCCATCAAAATACCAAGTATGTTCTTCATAGAAATAGGAAAAAAGTGATCCTAAATTTGATGTGGAAGAATAAAAGAACTAGAACAACCATAGCAATACTGAGCTGCAGATTGAGATGGTATATATCATACTACAATCTCAAATTGTACTACAGAGCTATAGTAATAATAAGAGCATGGTGTGGGCATAAAAACAGATATGAAGACCAAAGGAATAAACTAGAGGGCACAAAGACAAATCCAGATAAATAAAGTCATCTGAATCTTGACAATAGTGTCAAAAGCACATGTTGGAGAAAACAATCTTTTTATCAAATGATGCTGGGAAAACTGGATATCCATATGTAGAAGAATGAAACTAGATCCTATCTCTTATTCTTCATCTAAATCAGCTCAAAGTTTATCAAAGACCTAGGAATTAGACTAGAAATACTGAAACTGCTAGAATGAAACATAAGGGTAATACTCCAACACATTGGTGCAGACACTGACTTTTTAATCAAACTCCTAGACTCAAAAATCGAAACCAAGAATCAATAAGTAGGTTCTTGTAAAATTATGCATATCAAAGGAAACAAGAGTATGAAAAGAGAGTGTATAGAACAGGAGAAAATATTTGCCAGCTACTTTTCCAACAGGGTATTAATAATCAGAATAACATTAAAAACAGAAAAAAAACTTAATATTGAAAATACTAACACACTCAACAAATGGGTCAAGATCTAAAGAGATATTTCTCAAAAGAAGAAATACAAATGACCAGCAAATATATGGAAAAGTGTTCAACATCCTTAGTAATCAAGGAAAATGCAAATGAAAACTACAGTGAGATTTTATCTCACGAAGTTACAATGCAATCATCAAGAATATAAATAATGAGGGCTGGGGATGTGGTTCAAGCGGTAGAGCGCTCCCCTGGCATACAGCAGGGTGCTGGGTTCGATCCTCAGCACCACATACAAGTAAAATAAAGATGTTGTGTCCACCGAAAACTAAACAATAAATATTAAAAATCTCTCTCTCTCTCTCTCTCTCTCTCTCTCTCTCTCTCTCTCTCTCTCTCTTTCTCTCTTTAAAAAAAAATAATGATAATTGATGATAAGGATATCAGGAAAAGTGTATATTTATACATTGTTGGTGGGACTGCAAATTACTACAACCATTTTGTAGAGAAGTATGGACAGTCCTCTAAAGACTAGGAATTGAACCACAATGACCCAGCTATCCCATTCTGTGGTATTTATCCAAAAGAACTTAAAATCAGTATTATATTATAGTGATATGTGCATACCAATGTTTATAGCAACACAATCCACAATAGCCAAATGGAATCAGTCTAGGTGCCCATCGACAGATGAATGGATGAAGAAAATGTGTATTCTTCTCAGTCATAAAGAACAATGCAATTAGGTCATTTGTTGGTAATTGGATGGAACATCAATCATGCTAGGTGAAATTTGTCAGGCTTAGAAAGTCAAATGCCAAATATATTCTCTCATGTACAGAAACTAGAGAGGAAAAAGGAATTGAAAAAGAGAAATTCTGTGAAAGTACAAGGGACATCAGTAGAATAGAAGTGGAGTACCATGGAAAGGGAGGAGGTCAGGGAAAGGGGAAGAACTGGGGAATAAAGTTGACAAATTTACGCTATGTGCACATATGAATATATCACAATTCATTCCAACTTTGTATATAAGTATACTGCACCAATTAAATAATTAATTAAATAAATAAATAGAAGAAAAATCAATATAAGAAGGGTATCAAGAGGAGAGAAGAGGGGAGAGAAAGAAGAAATATTAAGGATTGAAAAGGAGGAAGATATATACATACATATGTGTATGTATACATATGTATATATAATTTTATATGCATTTATGCATATGTCAATGTGAACCCAACTATTATGTAGAATTATAATGCACTAATAAATTTTTAAAAGGAAAATCTTTAGAGCATTTTTCATAAAAAGAAGAAGAAAAATTTTCCACCCTCAATTTTAGGTAGGGCACAAATGAAGAAATCCCCCTGGAAAGAGTTCAGCCAAGGAGAAAGAAAAATGATTAAGATGAAATAATTGATAGTAATTTCAAAGGCAGCAAAGATTGTGTTTTCAGTCTGCTATAGTCCCAAACCATTGATGACATTTAGGAGGTTAAGAGCAATGGTTTTCTCCAAGAGTATGACTGCACTGTCCTGAGAGTTATGTATGGAACTGGCCATGTAGAAGACAGAGAGAAGGTGACAATCTGACAACTCATGTGTTTCCCAAAGTTTTTTTTCTCCTTCCCTTCCATTCTTCTTCCCTCTTTCCTTCCTTCCTTCTGTTTTAGTCAGATTTTTCACCTCTGTGACTAAAGAATCTGACCAGAACAACTGTAACAAAGAAAAGTTTATTCTAGGGCTCATGGTGTCAGAGGTCTTGATCCATAGAAGGCAGGCTCCCAACCCAATAATTTTTCCCCTGAACCATCTTGCCTTGTCTCACGTATGAGCTTTTTGGAGACACTCATATCCAAACCATAACACCTCCTTCCCTTCCTTTTTTCCTCCCTCCCTCCCTCCCTTCCTTCCTTTCTTCCTTCCATCTCTCTCTATCTCTTACATTTTGAATCTAAGTTAGGTGGACCTCCAAATTTAACATAAAATGCATTATGGGAGATTTTCTTCTGTGTCTAATCCTACATACAAATTTGCAACTGCTTTCTTATTTGATACCTCACTTGTGGCCTTACTTTTCCTTTACTCAAACTTAGCATCTAAAAATGCAGAAAAACAGAATCAACGACATAATGACCAGAAATAGGGAGACTTTCTGGGTGAAGCTCAGCATAAAGGAATAAGGATGCTGCAAAAACCAAAAATGGCTGACACAAATCCTAACAAGCTATGAAGGAAAATTGAAAAGAAAAATGACCCTGGGCTGAAGAAGAATAAGGGAATCCTGCGACCTGAACTTATTCATTTACTAGCATCTTTCAGGGTAGGGAGGATTTGTCCCAATTGGCAAATGTTATACTGCTAAGGAATAAACAGTGGAATGATTAGAGTACATTTTAGAAATTGGGGATATTTTAAGAGTCAGTTCTTTCCAAACACTTACATATGCAGCTCACCTGTGCCTATGCAAATATCCTAACTGTATAGTTAAATCTTAGTTCAATTTGAGGACTTCAGTGTCCTTAAACTTGCCAAATCTTCATCATAAGAATTTATTTTTTCTACCATTTGCTTTACTTCCATTTCCTATTCACAATTTAATTCCTCTATTTATATTTATCTCCAAAGAGTGATGAACAATAGTCAATGCTATGTAAGAAAGGGCATAATTAAGTGTAGCTTCACATACTAGAATTTTGCATTAGGAAACTCAAAGCTAAGAGGTAAATGGTTCTAGTTCCTTACAAATGATAATTCAAACTTCCTGAAACAATTCTTCTTCCTAAATAATTCCATGTTTAAGAATCCTCAATTTCATATAATCTTCTCATTTCATCTAAGCTGCCCTCATTAATATGGGTAAGTATCATAGGTTTCCTAATAACTCATTGAAACTTGATATCTTTGATGCTGTGCGCATTGATGGCTACCAGGCACACTGGGTCTGATGCCATGATCCATAAGGCAAGCTCAGGTGAGGTTGAGATAGGCATCCTCATTAATGAGTACATTATCACTTCATTCTCATTATGAGATTTGTCACTCTTTATCTCTTAGTACTTGATACTTTTTTCCTTTTTCTGTCTTTACTTCCCATTACATCTTTAAATTGATCTATTCAAGATTTCTGTCATACCTGCCCAGCTGTTTGACATTTTTAGGTGAGCTGCTTTGTGCATTTATCAGTGAAAGTAGCTCAGTAGATTTAGTAAACCCATATCTCACTGCTTATATATGTCCCTGGAGGAAGTAGGGAGGAATCTAAACACCAAAACTGGACCTTAGTTAAAAACATATTTAATTTAATTTTTAAATTAATTATTGGAATGTTGTTTGAAGGCACAATCACAATTTAGAAAAGTCTTCATAAGTACCATTATTTGGTTGAAAATCATTCACCTTTAAGATTTAATCCCTATAATCATCAGTGAAGTAAACCTAACATATTGAAGTCGGAATAGTAAAGATATCAGTTTGAATTATTCTGAATTGTTTTTAGGCAGAAGAGTTTAATGGTGGAAATAAGATGGGACCAAAGATACCATAAAAACCAAATGGGGTTTGCAAACAATAGACAAATGTTCCTTATTTATTTAATTACAGTAAGATAAGAACCTTTATTTATTTAGTTACCCTGAATTTTTCTATGTAGATTTTATTTCCATGGCAAGAACCACCTGTGTATCTCAAGATTAGACCATCAATTTCTTTTCACATAAGTCTTTGGACAGGAACATGCAACCTTGATAGATTTAGTTTATCTATGTCTTTTGCTCCAAGCTAAACATTTCAAAAACAAAGTGGTTTAAATGGAATATTGGTATCAAAGAAGCAGACGGACTTATCAGACAAGCAGGGAATTTAATAAAATAAACCTACGTCCATTTTGAAGAGATGTCAAATAAGTGAATATTCTGCAGATACTGAGCAATCTTTTATTTATGGTAACTTGAAAACATCTATTGAGAATCATTTAGTTTCCAAAATAAGTCAACTTCCATTATTTAAGAGGATCTTTTAGAATGTAGAATTTGAAAAATTATAATACTAGAAATAACTTGTTAGAAAACACAGAAAGCTAATTGTCTTGTGGGAAGTTGTCCCTATCTCATATGGAGCTGAATAATGTAAGAGATAGTCAACAATAGATTATTGTTTGTTCAAGGGTATATTATCTCTTTCAAAAAGATTAGAATATTAATATAAACTTAGAAAAATGACATGTTATGCAGATGTGGATTTCTCAAAAGTAAACTAACAAGCAGGCAAGCAAAATTTGTGGATAGCTAGATCCCAGCCCCTTTCTTAAATGAACTTATATGACTATGAAATAGCTGACACAAAGATCATTTTCAACAGAAACAGACAGCTCCATACATTAAATTCAAGGTAATGAGAATAAACAGAAAAAAATATGGATGATTTAAAAACTTTTTTTCACCAGTTTTTGTCTGCACTGAAGGAGAACAAAACTGTGGGAGCTCAGAGATAAACATTATCCTGAAATAGATTTGTTGCAAAAAGATTTTAGAAAGGGGATAAAATCTATTTTCAAAGAGATAAGAAGGGACAGGATATCTATTAAAGGAGAGCAATACAAGATAAAACAAAACCAAATAAAATCTACAGTAGACCAAACAAAACCACTTTTAGAAGAAGCTAAGAGCTAGTTATCACAAGAAGCTATTTTAGGAGCAAGTGAAGAGTATGTGAAAGTTGGTGCTTGAAATACCTGGATTAAAACTGGTTTGGTTACTTATGCTCTATGTGATCCTGACAGAAATAACTCAACCTCTCTGGTGAGTAATACATAAAATAAGCTGATCAGAAACATTCCATTGTACAAGCTTGGGAAATATAAAGTAGATGGTACCTTGGAATTAGATAGTTCAGTAGGTTAAAAGTTGTAGTGTGGAAAATACCTGTTATGCCACCTATTACTAGCATAGGCAGAGACTTTAAACATGTTAATTTCACATGAAACCATAATAATGCAGGTCTTGCAACAAAATGCTGAATCAGCAAAACAGAGAGGATATTGACTATCATAGCCACTGAAAAAATAAACAAAAATACTAAGTTTTTATTTTTTATTTGTTTTTAAGAGAGAGTGTGAGAGAGAGAGAGAGAGTTTTTTTAATATTTATTTTTTAGTTATTGGTGGACACAACATCTTTGTTTGTACGTGGTGCTGAGAATCGAACCCGGGTCGCACGCATGCCAGGCATGGCCACGCTACCACTTGAGCCACATCCCCAGCCCCAATACTAAGTTTTTAAAAGATGATAACCAAGTAGTGTAAGGCATAGAAATCTAGAAGTGACGGAATTTCCCAAAGCACACAAAATGAATGGATGTTAACATTACTGTTAAAAATGGGAAATTTTTTAAAGTTTCAAACATAAGTAAAATAGCAACTAAGATTAGAAATAGTTATCAGAGAGAAAAGGTGGGGGACATTACCATGAATCATGTTTTAAAAAATTATTAGCTATAAGTAAAAATGTTTTTTGTAAACACAATCTAAAAAGAGTATTATATATAAAAGGATAGAAAATGAAATATCATAGAGATGTTTCTCTCCTCTGGACAAATCAAAGCCAGAACAAAGGATCTACACCTGAAGCAACTTCATGTATATATAGTCAAAAATAATAATTAAGGTTTTGCTTATGTGGAAAGTCACCAGAATGAAATCCCACATCTCTATATCATCAGAAAATGTACTAAATCCACTGTGAGGACCCAAATAAAGTGATCTCAGGATCTTGTAAAGATTAATTTTTAAACAAGATGGCACCTGCAAAAACACTTATTACTAGTGCTTATGTAAGTTAAATTTAATAGGAAAAATAAGGCATCAGAAAAATAACTATTCAAAAGAATAAAAATAAAATCCTGGATCCTGGGATTCCAGGAAGACAAGGACATAAAAACGGCATCCTTCTCCTGTACTAATTCCAATATTCTATCCCACTTGAGTCAAATGGTTACCAATAGGCACCAAGACCAAATGAAGCCTGTTTCTAGTGATCATCCTAGGCAAAGGTGGGTTAGTATCTGCAGAGAGACCAGCATCCAAAAGCCCCAGGGAGAATCCTAACCAGAGCTGTCTGAACCCCAGCAGTCTCTAATTGTCCACAAAATCAACAGCAGTCTTTTTTTCACAATTAGAGACTCTTTCTAATCCTGAAAAGACCAAGCAGGAGATGAACTTGTGGGCTGAGTTCTCCTTGCCCTGTTTTCAGGAGTATAAAAAGAGACAAGAAAGTAGGGAAGCTTCCTCCAGGTGTCTTGGCTAGCAGCCTGACAATCTGCTTGCTTCTGCACAGTCGGAATAGGGATAGAGACAGCTGTACTTCCCACATGCTATGGGATTCCCAGTGGGATGACAAAGAAAAATAGTACCACATCACACAGAGCCCAGCAACTAGAAAGGGAAATAGTAGACAGGACAGAATATGTAACAGTAAACATACAGAAAGAACAACATGAATAAAATGATCATAGGTACACTTAGACACAAGAGTACACAGAAGAGACTTCTTGGAGTTCTAAAGAAAAACAAATTTTCAATGAAATAGTTTAGTAAAAGCAAAGGAATAGTTAACATTTTGACCCTTGAGTTAAAGGCATGGGCAATCAGTAAAAGAAATATCTCAAACCACAAATTAAAAATATAAAATGATGATATATTAATTTCTTATTCTTACTATAATGAATTACCAAAAATACAGTGGATTAAACCCAGGAAATTTGTTATCTTACAGTTCTTACAGTTTTGAAGATCAAAGTCTGCAAGTCTTTAGAGCTGCATATCTTCTGAAGGCTCCAAGAGGGAATGTATTTATTTGACACTTCCAGCTTCTAAAAACCACCTGCACTCTTTGACTCATGACCCCTTCCTCCACCTTCAAAGCCAGCAGCAGAGCATCTTCTCTCCTTTCTGATACTCTGCATATATATAAAATTTCCAGAAAAGGACACTTATGATTATCTCAGCCCATGTAGATAATATAGGATAATCTCCCCTTCTCAAGACCCTTATTTCTATCCACAAGATAACACAGTCACAGGTTCTACAGATTGGGACATGAACATCTTTGGTGGAGAGTATTATTCAACCTACCACAGATACAATGATTGAAAAGTTCAGAAAGTTGGATGATAGGAGATACAGCACAAAAATCATAGATGTTTCCAGTATGAGAAGAAGAAACACATGGAGGACAAGAAATTGTTTAAACATGTAAAAGAAAAACAATTACCTAAACTGAAGAAATCCTGAATCTGCAAATTTAAACAACTTGATAAGCTCAGACAAGAAGGTAGGAAAAAGACGTACCTATATATATTCTGGCATAATTTTTAGGATGACAAATAAAAATAAAAATTTGAACAAAATAGAGGAAAAATGCCAAATGTTAGCACCAGACTTCTCCTACACATGACTGATATGGAGAAGATAATATAATAAATCTAGACTCAGATTGTCCATACCTTTGTCATCACTGTTGCTTATGAGAAACCAGGTTAAACTGAATTCTAAATAGATTATGGGAGACTAGTGGCAAAATGTATTATGGCCCCAAATTCTATACCTAGTCAAAAGATGATTTGCCATAAAGCCTAAGATATTTGCACACATGCAAGAATTTGGAAGGAGACCCTCATTGTTATACAAAATACATGTATGATGATGTGAGAAAAAAAAGAAAGAATTGTGTCACATTAGATTGGGTAGAGAGAAGTGATGGGAGGAGAGGGGAGAGGAAGGGGGAAAGGAAGGACAGCAGAATAAAATAGACATTATTATTGCTGTGTGTATATACATGACTGAATGACCAATGTGATTCTGCCACCTGTACACTCAGAAAAATGAGAAATTATATCCCATCTGATTCAAATGTATGATATATCAAGGTCATTGTACTGTCATGTGTAACTAATTAAAACAAATTTAAAAATTTTCAAAAAAAGAAAAAGAAAATGTATTTCCAGCCAGTTTTGGTGGCACACACCTGTAATCCCAGCAGCTTGGGAAGCTGAGGCAGGAGGATCAAAAGTTCAAAGCCAGCCTCAACAACTTAGCAAGGTTCTAAGCAGCAACTTGGCAAGACCCTGTTGCTTAATAAAATACAAAAAAGGACTGGGGATGTGACTCAGTGGTTAAGCGCCCAGGTTTCAATCCCCAGTACCAAATATATATATATACCCATATTTTATACTTTGTGTTCATTTAAGTTCTAAATGGGTCAAAAAAGAGAAAGAATGAAAGTATACATAATTCTTTAATGGTCTCAAAATGGAATTGCTGCTGGGTGCAGTGGCATATGCCTGTAATCCCAGAGGTTAGGGAGGCTGATGCAAGAGGATCACAAATTCAAAGCCAGCCTCAGCAAAACCAAGACTAAGCATCTCAGTGAGACCATGTCTTTCAATAAAATACAAAATAGGGCTGGGGATGTGGCTCAGTGATTGAGTGCCCCTGAGTTCAATCCCCAGTTACCCACCCCCCATAGAATTACTTTTCTTCCTTCCTTTTTTTTTTTTTTTGCAGGGCTTTCAGATTGCTAGGCAAGTGTTCTACCACTGAGCTATATCTTTAGGTGGGTCTTTTTCTTATGTCTTCAAATCAGGAGCCATTTTATTTAGCCTTTTAATTTCATGGAAGTATACCATAAGTAAAGTCAAAATACAAACCAAAAATTGATTTAAAAAAAAAACATTTACAACTTATATCAAAAGCCACTTTTTTCAAGACTGGGAATATTGTTTAGTGGTAACAGTGCTTGTCCAGCATGTAAGAGGCCCTGGATTTGTGCTACCAAAAAAAAAAAAAAAAAAAAAAAAACCCCAACTGAAAAGTATTTAAATATCTATCAGTAGGTGAATGATGATGAAGAATGAATGTGCTTCTATCTATACAAGGGGATATTGCTTAACAATAGCAAAGACCCAGCTTCAGACACACATGATAACATGTATGATTCTCAAAACCATTACAGTGACAGAAAGAAGCTAGACACAAAGAGTACATGCTATATGGTTTCAGTTATGACATTCTAGAAAGGCAAAAGGTAATCAATAGTTACAGAAAGCAGATCAGTGATTACCTGGGGCTGGGACTATCCAGGCCCCCAGGGGCAAGGGGGAACTTTAGTGGATGAGAATGTTATGTTTCACTGTAGTGCATGGCAGTTACAATGACACATTTTATTACATGTAAATTTTACCTTCTTTTAAAAAAAGTAAATATATGCTACATTTTTCTGGGACTGGAAAGCCAACTCTTTTATTTTTTATTTTTTTTGAAGTGAGGATTGAACCCAGAAGCTACTGAGCTATATACCTATCCCTTTTTTATTTTGCAACAGGGACTTACTAAATTCAAGGGCCAACCTCAAACTTGGGATCCTCCTGCCTCAGGCTCTGCCAGCCCCCAACTGTTAAAATGCAACAAACAATTGAACAATAAGCAAAGAACTACACCAAAAAAAAAAAAAAAAAGAATTTGGAGAGCAAAGCACATACCACAAACTGGGAAAAAAAAGATTTGTTCAAACTAAAAATTGATACAAAACAGAGACTTCAAGGTAGACATATACCAAGAAGAAACAGTGGAGAAGATGAGTGGGTCTATGGATTTATCTCTTAGACTTCCTGATAAAGTGCTGTTTAAATGTAAGAAATTTTATTACATTATATATATATTATAATAAATAATGACATCTTGATTAATTTTGTGTTATTTAAATGTAAAACATGTTCCTAGAATATAATATTTTCCACAAAGGAAATTCAATAGAAATTCTAATAATATTTTACAATTTAAAAATACTAAACTACTTTTAGTAAAATTTAAGAATTGACACAGTGGAAAGCAGAGGAGGAAAGTTTCATTTTTCCAAATGTCTCATGGAGTTAGGAGTAGACACTGTGTCAACAGAATGAGGTAGATAAAAATTAATTTCTTTCCACTATTGTCATGTATGTAAGAACCCCCCCAAAAATTAATTTCTTAATTTAGAAGTTAAAATATTCTAAAGATTTCATCTAATAAGAGTAGGATACAGATAAGAATACATAGGGAGAGAAAATAACACCTTAATGAACAATATAATTGGCAGTGTACCGCCACAGATAACAGATTATGAATACAGAGGAAAACGAGATAACAATTAATGGAATAGGAAAGTACAGTTGATCTTTCAAATTATCAAATGGAAAAAAATGAAATGAACGCCAAATTGATTCAAATTGAAAAAAAAAAAGGAAAAGTGAGAGAAGTGCAGAATAAAGCAAATCATAAAGTAAAAGGAAACAAATCATCAAATAAAATATATGATACTTAAAGCAAAAATGAATCAAATAAATTCTGCCTTTAAAAGCAAAGTGGTTGTCAGATTTGTTCATAAAACAAGCCCAGGCAAAGTACTCTTTATAAAAAGCACATTAAAAAAGAGGTGACAAAGAAGTATTACAAATAAACATATAAGTAAAGAGATGCCAGAAACAAACAACAAAAGAAGTTGTACTATTAACTTCAGACTAAGTAGTACTAAAGTTGGAATAACCAAACAAAAATAAAAAATACTTCATAAAAATAATAGGTATAATTTATAAAGATGGTCACAAAACTAAACATGTTAATTTATGTATTAAAAACTCAAGCAAACACCAGGCATGGTGGTGCACACCTGTAATCCCAATGACTCAGGAAGCTGAGGCAGGAATATCATAAGTTCCAGACCAGACTCAGCTATTTTGAGAGGCCCTGAGCAATTTAGCAAGGTCTTTTCTCAAAGTGAATGAATGAAGGAATAAAGAAATGAATGAATAAAGCTGATGATATGGCTCAGTGATTAAGCACCCCAGATCTAATCCTCAGTACCAAAAAAAAAAAAAAAAAAAGAGAGAGAGAGAGAGAGAGAAAGAGAAAGAAAAGAAAAAGAAACTCTCAAACACAAAACATCGTTACATGATCAGAGTCCTGCATTCCTTCTCGCCCTCATCAGAAATGACTTCTCTTATTCACGAGCTGCATAGATATTAGAACACATTTCCCATTAGTAGAATATGTCAAGCTCCTGTCCATCTCAACTTTTCCCATTTACTGTACTCTTTAATATGCTTACATTTGCTGTTAAGGGTAGGTCACATGTCATCTTTGAGGTCATTCCTGCTTCTAAGTTATAGTCAGATGAACTAGGTTTAGTTTCCTACCAACACAAATGAAAAACAAAGCAGATAAAGTATTAACGATGCTTTATAAAGACATTGGACATGGGTCAATGAAGAACAGTGCTCCCTGAGAACCAGAAAACAAATGAGGATTGTCTCACCTCATTGTCTTAAGAAGGTTTCTAGGCAGTGAAACAAAATTGTAAAATAAAGTTCTTAGAACTCCCTGGGCAGGTTAAACAACAAATTAAACCCAGATGGAGAAAAATTTAAAAAGCAATAATGAATCAAAAAAAAAAATTATCCAGAGTGAAGCTCAGAAAGAAAGAACATGATGATCAACATACCTTATATATAATCAGAGATATGATAAATTATTGTATGATGGTGTATTAAGAATTGTACTGCAAAAATAAATAAATAAATAAGTCTAGGAAAAAAAGAAAGAACACGATGAAAATGTGAATAAATAGATTTAAAAACACAGAGAACAGTTGGATATTTTTAAAACACCTTTTATTGGAGTTAAAGAAAGAAAATAAAAAGTGACTCCCTCCCACACTTGCTGGACTCCATGCTCATTGCTCTCTCTGTTATACCTCCAGCCGAACAAGGATGTGTGGCCTGTGCTTTAGTTTAGTTCTTTCCTTTACCTAGAATGCCTTCCCCCTTTGTGTTCACTCAGCCCCTCTTCATTAGTGTTTTCCCTCAACAACCCTTGCCTTCCAAGTGAAGCACCCCTGACTACCTTATTTTCTACTTGAGACTGACTTGTCCTCTCAGTAGGACTGATCTCCTTTACTGTGATCAACCTTTTCTTCCAGAGTATTTAGCTAACACACTATTCAGAATTCTTATATTTTGTTTCCTCTTGGCCCCACAGAATGGAAGTCCTTGAAAGTCTTTGTATTTTTCCTTTCTGATTTATCCCAAATTCCAAAGAGAATGCTCAACAGAGTGAGTACTCAGTACATATTTGTTAAATAAATGGATGAAAGCCACATCAAGATTCATCACCTGAAACTGCCGAAGACATATTAAGTGCCCGGTGAGAAAAGGCACCAAAAGACAGCTGAGTTCTCCATAGCAACAACAGAAAAATTTTGAACCGTTGACCTACAATTTCATACTCTGTGAAACTATTTTCCAAGAAAGTTCAAAATAAAATGATTTTCAGGTAAAATGAATTTTCATCAAAACATATTAAGACAAAATCAAAAGTATGTAATTCATGGTAAGTAAATCAACCCACAATAAGTTCTGGTAAATAAAAAAGAATTGTGAATAAAGAAAATAGTAAATATGGACAAATTTAAATAATTATCAATAAAAACAATAAATAATCAGGAATAAACAGTGAAAGTATGTTCAATTTATGTTTTAAAAAGATGTAAATAGATTGCCTGCTGTCTCAGTTAACTTTTGCATCATTGTGACCAAAATACTCAACAAGAACAACTTAGAAGATGAAAAGGTAATTTAGGACTCACAGTTTCAGAGGTCTCAGTCCATAGATAGCTAAGTCTATTGCTCTGGGCCCAAGATGAGACAGGATATCATGAGGGAAGGGCCCAACAGAGGAAAGCTGCTCAGCTCAGCTCATGGTGGGATCAGAAAATGGGGGTGGAGAAGTAGGGGAGGAAGGCTGTAAGGAACATGAACCCCTCCAAGACACTCCCCCACCCACCTCCTCCAGGCAAGCCCTACCACCCTATAGTTACCACCTACTCAGTCCATTCACACTAGGATGAACTGATTAGGTTTCAGCTCTCATAATCATTTTACCTCTGAATATTCCTGCATTAACAGAGGTTTTGGGGGACACCTCATATGCAAACCATAACATCTGACTACATTTTAATGTAAGCTAAAAACAGATGGTATGAATAGAATTGAAGTATTCTTAGATTCTTAATGTTTAAGACAGAGGTTGGCAAACTATCAGCCTTAGAGCAAACTTTACCACCAATTGTGGACCTGCATGGGCAGGAAAGTCAGCGGAATGCCTCCACCACTCTCCCTGAATCCAGGCAGCACAGAGCAAAGCAGGACACTACCCACAAGGAAGTGGACAGAAAAGGAAGGACTTTACCTTCAAGCTCAGTGTTGTAAGACCACTACGATGAAGCCTAGTACCAGGACAAAGCCAAAGATTCCTGCAACCAGTTAAGAATTCATGGATGGATCTGGATCTGCCCTGGTACCAGACACAGATATGCTCCCCAGTGGGATGGGCTCATCATTTGGCCTGCATCACCACCAGCCATGGTGCAAGACTAGGCTGTACCCTACAGGCTGTGTGGGTCTCTGCAGCAGCAGTAAGATTCAGGTGTGACCCAGTTTGATATCAGCCTTGGCAGTCAAGGGACTCTTCCTATCACCCTCTCCAAACCTCAGGCAGTGTGATGTGGAGCACAACCTATCCCCACTGTGGGGTGAGGATTGGACAGAGAAATGAGCTCAGGATGTTGCTTTGTAACTCAGTGTCAGGCCAGTCAACCCAGCATATCTCAACAGTACCTTTCCCCAGGTCAATGTCTATGGAAAGAACTTCTGGATCCACCCCAGTTTCAGGTAGAGGGGATCCAAAGACCAAGTTCACAGATGAAAGGACTTTTTTCCAGTCAACATTACTTGCATTTAGTTGCACTGGTCTTAGGTAAAATGTCATAACACCTGATCATAGGCTGATGAAAGTGGAAAAGGATCTGGACCCATCTCAACTCCAGAGGTTTGTGAGGATGGGAAACCCTTTTAAGGAACTCTCTCAGTTCATTATGAAAAACACACCAACTGCAGATTTGAGAAAAACTTGGGACTGGGAAACCCTCTGCTGCTAATATAGTACATACCATCTGTGGACTCATGGCACCTGGACTTAGGGTGTGATCTATAGCAGAAGTGACCACAAGATCAGAGAAAATAAGCAGTCTGATTAGAATTTCTGTCAGTACAGGCACAGACAAAGCCGGATTATGAAGACTGAAGTAATAATGATAAAAACAACAGAAATCTTTAGCTGAGAAATACCTAAGCCAAATTTAAAACGTGTTAGAAAGCATCAATGGCAGAATAGATACTATGGAAGAAAAAAAAATCAGTGAGCTCAAAAGCATTCTATTTGAAAATACACTTTTGGAGGGGAAAAAAAAAGAATTTAGAGGAATTGATAAAGTTTGGAGGAACTTTGATAAAACATTAACTAGAGCAAATGTTTAAATTATTCGGGTTCAACAGGAACTTGACAACGCCATAGGGAGAACGCTTATTCAAAGAAACAGGAAAACTTCCAAGAGAAAAGAAAAAAAAATTGCAAATTAGGTTATTCCAATTCACCTAACAGTAGGCCTTCTCAGTAGAAATTTTATAGTCCAAGAAGGAGCAGGATGAGATTTTTTATGATATTGAAGAAAACAAAACAAACAAACAAACAAACAAAACCTGCTAACCAAGAATACTGTACCTTAGAAATAAAGGAAAGATATAGCAATTCCTAGACAAACAAAAGGTGAATGACATTCATCACCAGCAGACTTGTCCTACAAGAAAGGCTAATGGAAGTTCTTCAAGCTCAAAGAAAGAGGTTCTAATGAGTAGGAAGAAATTATAGGAAGAGATAAAACTCACTGGGTAAGAGGAAATATACAGACAAATTCAGAAAGCTCTAATATTGTAAACATGGTGAATAAATCATTCATTACTTCAGTATAAAGATTAAAAAACACATATTTAAAAATAATAACTTCATTAATATATTAAGAGACAGACAGCAGAGAAGTGTATAAAATAGGACATCAAAGATTCAAACTTTGGGTATGAATGTAATGCAAGTATAGATGATGAGGAGAAAGAAGATAACAATGACCAGAATGATTTTGTAGGCCTGAAATTGAGTCAAGGGCCTTGCACATTCTAGGTAAGCACACTATGGCTGAGTCATAAGTTCCTGACCCCCAGAGATTTTTATTACTATTTTTATTTTTATTACTATTTTCTTCAATGACAAGTTGCTATTTTTTTCAAAATAGATGCTTATAATCAAAAGATGTTTTTGTAAACCTCATGGTAAGCACAAAAATCTAAAATAGTCACACTAAAAGTAATGTACAAGGAATTAAAACACATAACAAAATGACAGAAAAATGTCAGTAGTAAAACCTTATCTATCAATAATTAATATGAATGGATTAAGTTATTTAATCAAAGGACACAAAGTGACTAAATGGATTAATAAAACAAGACCTAATCATATGTTGCTTACAAGAAAATCACTTTACCTCTAAGGACACACATAGACTGAAGGTGAAGGAATGAAATAAAATAATATATACAAATGGCATCAAAAAGGAAGCAGGATGCAGACCAGGGACCGACCGGCAGAACAGGCCCAGCGGCCCGCCATCGTGGTAGTCAATTGGAGGAAGGGCCCAGCTGGTAGGCAGACCGTGCATCCTGGAGAAGGGGCCCAGCGGCCCGCCGGCCTAGTTGAAAGATCCCCCAATTGGAGGAGAGGCACAGCCGCCCGCGTCTGCAAGGTAGGCAGACCTACAACCTGGAGAACAGGCCCAGCGGCCCGCCAGTGTGGTAGACAGATCACCCCTTTTGGAGGAGAGGCCCAGCCGTTGCCGGCAAAGTAGGCAGACCACGCTACCCGGAGAAGGGGCCCAGTGGCCTGCTGGTGTGATAAACAGATCACCCCAATTGGAGGAGGAGAACAGCCACCGCCCAAGCCTGCAAGGGAGATTTGCAACTATACAAGAGCAATATAAATAGATAGGGGGAAAATTCAATAACACAACAGTTTCACCAAGCAGAAAGAAATGCGAGCAGTATGAAAAGACAAGGACAGAAAGGACCACAAGCAATGCAGGTCAACTCAACTTTAGAAGAGGTAATATCTGCAGCAGATGGAATGTCAGATAAAGAATTCAGGATATACATGCTTCAGATGATCTGGAGCCTCAAGGAAAACAATAGACAGCAAAATCAGACAATGAAAGATCACTTCGACAATGAATTACATAAACAAATCCAAGAAGCAAAAGATGAACTATACAGGGAGATAGGGGTTATAAAAAACAAACAAACAGAAATCCTAGAAATGCAGGAAGCAATAAACCAACTTAAAAACTCAAATGAGAATACTACCAGCAGAGTAGAACACTTAGAAGATAGAACATCAGACAATGAAGACAAAGTATTTCAACTTGAAAAGAACATAGACAGCTCAGCGAGACTGTTAAGAAGAACATCCAAGAAATATGGGATAACATAAAGAGACCAAACTTAAGAGTCACTGGGATACAGGAAGGTATAGAGGTCCAAACCAAAGAAATCAGCAATCTGTTCAACGAAATAATACGAGAAAACTTTCCAGACTTGAAGAATGAGACAGAATCCAAAATCCTAGAAGCCTACAGGACGCCGAATGTGCAAAATCATAAGAGATCCACACCTAGATGCATTATAATGAAGATGCCCAACATACAGAATAAGGAGAGAATTATAAAGCTACAAGAGAAAGGAAGCAGATTACATTTAGGGGTAAACCAATCAGGATAACAGCTGATTTTTCAACACGACTCTGAAAGCTAGAAGATCCTGGAATAACATATTTCAAATGCTGAAAGAAAATGGGTTCCAACCAAGAATTGTGTATCCAGCGAAATTAAGCTTCAGGATGGAAGATGAAATTAAAACCTTCCATGATAAACAAAAGTTAAAAGAATTTGCAGCTAGAAAACCATCTCTTCAAAACATCCCCGGCAAAACATTACAGGAAGAGGAAATGGAAAATAACAATGAAAACCAACAGTGGGAAGTAGTACAGTAAAGGGAAAAAATAATCAACGAGGAAAAACAAACCATGTTAAGTAACATAAATAAACAAATATGGCTGGAAGAACAATCCATATCTCAATAATAACCCTAAATGTTAATGGCTTAAACTCACCAATTAAGAGACACAGGCTAGTAGAATGGATCAAAAAAAAAAAAAAAAAGATCCAAAAATATGCTGCCTACAGGAGATGCATTTGATAGGAAAAGACATACAGAGACTGAAGGTGAAAGGTTGGGAAAAATTATGTCACTCATATGGACTTTGGAAACAAGCAGGAGTGTCCATACTCATATCAAATAAAATAGATTTCAAGCCAAAGTTAATCAAAAGGGATAAAGAGGGACACTACATACTGCTCAAGGGAACCATACACCAAGAAGACATAACAATCATAAATATATATGCCCCAAACAATGGTGCAGCTATGTTCATCAAACAAACTCTTCTCAAGTTCAAGAGTCTAATAGACCACCATACAATAATTATGGGAGACTTCAACACACCTCTCTCACCACTGGACAGATCTTCCAAACAAAAGTTGAATAAAGAAACTATAGAACTCAATAATACAATTAAGAACCTAGACTTAATTGACATATATAGAATATACCACCCAACATCAAGCAGTTACACTTTTTTCTCAGCAGCACATGGATCCTTCTCAAAAAAAGATCATATATTATGTCACAGGGCAACTCTTAGACATTATAAAGGAGTAGAGATAATACCATGCATCTTATCTGATCATAATGAAATGAAACTGGAAATCAACGATAAAAGAAGGAAGGAAAAATCCTGCATCACTTGGAGAATGAACAATAGGTTACTGAATGATCAATGGGTTATAGAAGACATCAAGGAGGAAATTAAAAAATTCTTAGAGATAAATGAAAACACAGACACAACATATTAGAATCTATGGGACACAATGAAAGCAGTTCTAAGAGGAAAATTCATTGCTTGGAGTTCATTCTTTAAAAAAAGGAAAAACCAACAATTGAAAAAATTGACAAAACTAAAAGTTGGTTCTTTGAAAAAATAAATAAGATCGACAGACCCTTAGCCATGCTAACGAAGAGAAGAAAAGAGAGAACTCAAATTACTAGCATACGGAATGAAAAAGGCAATATCACAACAGACACTTCAGAAATACAGAAGGTAATCAGAAATTATTTTGAATCCTTATACTCCAATAAAATAGAAGATAGTGAAGGCATTGATAAATTTCTTAAGTCATATGATCTGCCCAGATTGAGTCAGGAGGATATAGACAACCTAAACAGACCAATAACAATTGAGGAAATAGAAGAAGCCATCAAAAGACTACCAACTAAGAAAAGCCCTGGACCAGATGGGTATAAGCAGAGTTTTACAAAACCTTTAAAGAAGAATTAATACCAATACTTTTCAAGCTATTCCAGGAAATAGAAAAAGAGGGAGAACTTCCAAATTCATTCTACGAGGCCAACATCACCCTGATTCCTAAACCAGACAAAGACACTTCAAAGAAAGAAAATTACAGACCAATATCTCTAATGAATCTGGATGCAAAAATCCTCAATAAAATTCTGGCAAATCAGATACAAAAACATATCAAAAAATTGTGCACCATGATCAAGTAGGATTCATCCCTGGGATGCAAGCCTGGTTCAACATACGGAAATCAATAAATGTTATTCACCACATCAATAGACTTAAAGATAAGAACCATATGATCATCTCAATAGATGCAGAAAAAGCATTCGACAAAGTACAGCATCCCTTTATGTTCAAAACTCTAGAAAAACTAGGGATAACAGGAACATACCTCAATATTGTAAAAGCTATCTATGCTAAGCCTCAGGCTAGCATCATTCTGAATGGAGAAAAATTGAAGGCATTTCCTCTAAAATCTGGAACAAGACATTGATGCCCTCTCTCACCACTTCTGTTCAACATAGTTCTTGAAACACTGGCCAGACCAATTAGACAGACGAAAGAAATTAAAGGCATAAAAATAGGAAAAGAAGAACTGAAATTATCATTATTTGCGGACGACATGATTCTATACCTAGCAGACCCAAAAGGGTCTACAAAGAAACTATTAGAGCTAATAAATGAATTCAGCAAAGTGGCAGGATATAAAATCAACACGCATAAATCAAAGGCATTCCTGCATATCAGCGACAAATCCTCTGAAATGGAAATGAGGACAACCACTCCATTCACAATATTCTCAAAAAAAATAAAATACTTGGGAATCAACCTAACAAAAGAGGTAAAAGATTTATACAATGAAAACTATAGAACCCTAAAGAGAGAAATAGAAGAAGACCTTAGAAGATGGAAAAATATACCCTGTTCATGGATAGGAAGAACTAACATCATCAAAATGGCGATATTACCAAAAGTTCTCTGTAGGTTTAATGCAATGCCAATCAAAATCCCAATGGCATTTCTTGTAGAAATAGATAAAGCAATCATGAAATTCATATGGAAAAATAAAAGACCCAGAATAGCAAAAACAACTCTAAGCAGGAAGTATGAATCAGGCGGTATAGCGATACCAGACTTCAAACTATACTACAGAGCAATAGTAACAAAAACAGCATGGTACTGGTACCAAAACAGGCGGGTGGACCAATGGTACAGAATAGAGGACACAGAGACCAATCCACAAAATTACAACTATCTTATATTTGATAAAGGGGCTAAAAGCATGCAATGGAGGAAGGATAGCATCTTCAACAAATGGTGCTGGGAAAACTGGAAATCCATATGCAACAAAATGCAACTGAATCCCTTTCTCTCGCCATGCACAAAAGTTAACTCAAAATGGATCAAGGAGCTTGATATCAAATCAGAGACACGGCATCTGATAGAAGAAAAAGTTGGCTTCAATCTACATACTGTGGGGTCGGGCTCCAAATTCCTCAATAGGACACCCATAGCATAAGAGTTAATAACTAGAATCAACAAATGGGACTTACTCAAACTAAAAAGTTTTTTCTCAGCAAGAGAAACAATAAGAGAGGTAAATAGGGAGCCTACATCCTAGGAACAAATCTTTACTCCTCACACTTCAGATAGAGCCCTAATATCCAGAATATACAAAGAACTCAAAAAATTAAACAATAAGAAAACAAATAACCCAATCAACAAATGGGCCAAGGACCTGAACAGACATTTCTCAGAGGAGGACATACAATCAATCAACAAGTACATGAAAAAATGCTCACCATCTCTAGCAGTCAGAGAAATGCAAATCAAAACCACCCTAAGATGCCATCTCACTCCAGTAAGATTGGAAGCCATTAGGAAGTCAAACATCAACAAGTGCTGGCGAGGATGTGGGGAAAAGGGTTCACTTGTACATTGCTGGTGGGACTGCAAATTGGTGCGGCCAATTTGGAAAGCAGTATGGAGATTTCTTGGAAAGCTCAGAATGGAACCACCATTTGACCCAGCTATTCCCCTACTCGGTCTATTCCCTAAAGACCTAAAAAGAGCACACTACAGGGACACTGCTACATCGATGTTCATAGCAGCACAATTCACAATAGCAAGACTGTGGAACCAACCTAGATGCCCTGCAATAGATGAATGGGTAAAAAAAAATGTGGCATTTATACACAATGGAGTATTACTCGGCATTAAAAAATGACAAAATCATAGAATTTGCAGGGAAATGAGTGGCATTAGAGCAGATTATGCTAAGTGAAGCTAGCCAATCCCTAAAAAACAAATGCCAAATGTCTTCTTTGATATAAGGAGAGTAACTAAGAATAGAGTAGGGAGGAAGAGCATGAGAAGAAGATTAACATTAAACAGGGATGAGAGGTGGAAGGGAAAAGGAGAGAGAAGGGAAATTGCATGGAAATGGAAGGAGACCCTCAGGGGTATACAAAATTACATACAAGAGGAAGTGAGGGGAAAGGAAAAAAAAACAAGGGGGAGAGATGAATTACAGTAGATGGGGTAGAGAGAGAAGATGGGAGGAGAGGGGAGGGGGGATAGTAGAGGATAGGAAAGGCAGCAGAATACAACAGACACTAGTATGGCAATATGTAAATCAGTGGATGTGTAACCGATGTGATTCTGCAATCTGTATACGGGGTAGAAATGGGAGTTCATAACCCACTTGAATCAAAGTGTGAAATATGATATGTTAAGAACTATGTAATGTTTTGAACAACCAACAATAAAAATTTTTAAAAAAAAGAAAGCAGGAGATCTCATACTTGTATTAGATAAAATAGACTTTAAAAGCACTGAAAATAGACAAGAAATGTTATTATATATTGTTAAAGGGGTCAATTCAACAAGAGAAAATAACAATTCTAATAACACCCAATATCAGAGACTCCAAATATACAAAGCAAATATTAATAGACCTAGAGGAAGAGATATATTCCAATATAGTGACAGTAAAAAAACTTTAATACCATACTTTCAGCAATGGACTTTAATACAAAGTCAACAAAGAAAGAGCAGAGTTAAATCTCAGCCTAGATCAAATGGACCTAACAGACATCTGCAGAACATTCCATTCAACAGATGCTGAATAAATATTTTTCTCATCAGTACTAATAATATTCTGGACAGATCCTATGATAGGCCACAAGACTTGTACTGCATTTAAATTTTTAAAAATTGAAATCATATTGAGTATGTTTTCTGACCTCAGTTCAATAACAATAGAAATAAGTAACAAGAAAATCTTTTCCACAAGTACAAGGACTTATTTTGCACAACCAATGGATAAAGGAAAAAAAAAAATAAAAAAGAAAATTAAAAATTTTCTAAAACGATTGAAAATGAAGACAGAACATACCTAAATGTATGGGATGTAGAAAAATCAGTGCCAAGAAGAAAATTTATAGCTATCAATACCTACATCCAAAATGTAGAATGATCTCAAATAAAGATCCAATTGCTGCATCACAAGGAAAAAATAATTAAGATAATTAAGAACAAACTAACCCCTAAATTTGCAGAAGAAAAGAAAGTAAAGAATAGAGCACAGTGGGTATGGTGGTGCAGGCCAGTGGCTCAGGAGGCTGAGGCAAGACGACCACAAGTTCAAAGCCAGCCTCAGCAACCTACTGGGGTCCAAAGCAACTGAGTGAGACCCTGGCTTTAAACAAAAAGGGCTGGAGATGTAGCTCAGTGGAAAAGTGTCCCTTGATTCAAACCCAGATACCCAAAAGAGATGCTAGTGAGTAGGAAGAAAATGTGGGAAGATATAAAACTCACCAGGAAAGAGGAATTATACAGACAAATTCAGAAAGCTTTAATATTATAAACATGGTGCCCAAATCATTCATTACTTCAGTATGACAAGTTTAAAAAAAAGAGTGGAGAAAAAAATAAATAAAAAATAATAGAAAAAATGATGGGAAAAAAGAGCTGGTTCTTTAAAAAGATGAACAAAAGAAACAAACCTTACCTTAGTTCTATAAACTAGGACAGAGACAAGATTCAAATAAATAAAATCAGAGATGAAAAGGGAAATATTACAACTAACACCAAATACAAAGGATCATTAGAGAGTATTATGAACACAATGAACGCAGAAAGCAAATTTGATAATCTAGAAGAAATGGACAGATTCCTAGACACATGCACCAAGATTACCAAGATTAAATCATGGAGAAACAGAAAACCTGGACAGACCAATAACAAGTAACCAGTTTGAATCAGTAATAAAAAAGTTTCCCATCAAAGAAAAGACCAGGTGGCTTCAAGGCTGAGTTCTATTAACTTTAAAAGCATTATACCAATTTTCTTTAAATAATTAAGGAAAAACACAAAAGGAAAGACTTCTTTCAAAAGTGTTCAATGAAGTCAGCATTACCTAATTCCAAAACCAGAAAAGGACACAACAAAAAAGAAAACGCCAGTCAAATATCCTTGAGGAACATATGCAGAAAATCACCAATAAATATTGGCAAATCAAATCCAGCAGCATATTAAAAGGAATTTTCACCATGATCTAGTGCAATTTATACTAGGGATTCAAGGACTGTTCAACCCACACACACACACACACAAAAAAAACAATGAATAATGATTATTAAATGGTGTGATATATCACATCAACAAAATGAAGATCCAAAACCATACAGTCATTTCAATAAATACAGAAAGGGCATTTCATATAATTCAATATTCCTCATGACAAGAATGCTGAAAAAAAATAGGTACAATAAAGCCAAAGTTAGCATTACCATAAATTAAGAAAAGCTGAATATTTTTTTTCTCTAAGATCTGGAACAAGACAGGACGCCTGTCTTCACCACTTTTATTGAACATAGTGTTAGTAGTTCTGATCAGAAAATCAGTCAAGAAAAATAAATAAAGTACATGCAGAATTAGAAGGACATCAAATTGTCACTGTTTGAAGATAATATATTCTTATATAAAAAAGACCCTAAATTTTACCAAAAACTTGTAGAACTAATGAATTCAGTAAAGTTACAGGATACAAAGTCAACTAGCAAAATAGCTAGCATTGTTATATCCCAATAGTAATTTTCTAGAAATGAAGAAAGTAATTTCATTTATAATGGTTACAAAAATAATAAAATCCCTAGGAATAAATTTAAGTACAGAGGTGATAATTCTCTGTAATGAAAATTATAGAACATTGATGAAGGAAATTGAAGATGACACACAAAAGATGAAAATACATCCTGTGTTCATAGACTGGAAGAATCAATATTGTTAGAGTTCAACTAGCAACCTACAGATTCAATGTAATTCTTATTTTTTTTTCAATGTAATTCTTATTAAAAAAATAACATTCATCACAGAATTAGAAAAGCAATCCTAAAATTATATGGAACTACAAAAATCCATGAATAGCCAAACCATCTTGAGCAAAAGGAATAAAGCAAGAGACATTACACTGCCTTGATTCAAAACATGCTCCAAACCTTTGTAATCAAAATGGCATGAGGTTGGCATACACACATACACACACACACACAAAAGACACGTACACTGAAAAAAACTGAATTAATAATTCCAAATGATTTCTTTTTTTTTTTTTTTTTAATTTAATTTTATTATTCTCAAAGATTCAACAGTGATGGACTTTTGTTTTATCATTTTACATTTTTTTTGAGAGAGAGAGACAGACAGAAAGAGAATTTTTTAATATTTATTTTTTAGTTATTGGCGGACACAATATCTTTGTTTGTATGTGGTGCTGAGGATTGAACCCGGGCCGCACGCATGCCAGGCGAGCGCGCTACCGCTTGAGCCACATCCCCAGCCCCTCCAAATGATTTCTAACAAAGGTGCTAAAACATGCATCAGAGAAAGGATGATTTTTTAGATAAACATGGTAGGGAAATTGGATATTCACACGCAGGAGAGTGAAGATAAACTCCTATCTCTCACCAGTTACAAAGATCAACTCAAAATGGATTAAAGACTTAACTGTAAGATCTGAAACAAAGGAACTAGAAAAAAAAAATAGGATAAATGCTTCAGGACATTGGAATGGGCAAGGATTTTTTGGATAATACCCCAAATATACAGAAACAAAAGCAAAAATAAATAAATGAATTAAATAAAAGTTTCCACATAGCAAAGGAAACAACAGAGAGTTAATCTACAGAACTGGATAAAATATTTGCAGACTTTACATCTGACAAGGGGTTAATATTCAAAATATAAAAAGAACTACAAAAACTTGAAGACAATAAAACATGTAACTCAATTACAAGATGGGCAAAAGACCTAAATAGACATTTCCCAAAATAAGACAAACAAATGGCCAACAGGCATATGAAAAATGCCAACATCATTAATCATCAGAAAAATTCAAATCAAAACCACAATGAGATACCCTTCTTTCTAGTTAGAACAGCTGTTATCAAAAAGACTGAAGATAACAACTGTAGTCTTGCATGTGGAGAAAAGGGAACACTTGCACACTATTGGTGGGACTGTAAATTAGTGTAATAGCTATTAAAAACTGCATAAAGGATCCTCAATAAATTAAAATAGAATTACCATGTAATCCAACAATCCAGTAATGGGTATATATCCAAAGATTAAATCAGTATGTCAAAGAAACATCTGTATTTCCACATCAACACTATTCACAGAAGATATGGAATCAACTTAGATGTTCATCAATGGATGAATAAAGGAAGGAAATGAGATGGTACATGTACATAATGGAATATTATTCAGCTATAATAAAAATGAAAACCTGTCATTTGAGACATCAGTATAACTGGAGGTCATTGGGTTAAGCTTGAAAGCAAGTATCAAATGCTGTCACTCAAATGTGCAATCTAAAACTTTGGTTATACAAAATCTGAGAGAATAGTGGTTACCAGAGAGAGGCTGGGGAGAGTAGAGTTGTGGGAAGAAATGAGGAAGATTGATCAAGGAGTAATGTGATAGGTAGGAGAAATAAGTTCTGGTGTTCTATTGTACAATGAAGTAACTATAAATAATAATGTACTTTTATATTTCAAAAAAGCTAAAAGAAAATATTTTGAATGCTTTACCACAAGGAATGATAAATGTTTGAGAAGATAGACATGTTTGCCATCATTTGAACATTATACAACATATACATAAATCAATACATCACATGGTTGGTACTCCATAAATATATATAATCTTCATGTCACAATTTTAAAAATTGTCTGTCACCAATAATTGATATGTATAGGTAGCTATGTGTGTTTGTTTTCATGGAATGAAATTTAAAAAAAAAACATTGATTTAGGTTTCTGATATATACCAGTGTACATGACATGTAACATATATTATAACTCCACAGAAAAGGATGAATTAGTTAATAAATGGTTGCTACCCCAACTGAGTATTAATTTAGAATAATATTAAAATTTGTTTTTTCTTTTATCTGGGAATCATGGTTTCCCAACTAAATTTCAGATATATTAAAGACTTTAGTATACAGGAAATTAAGTACTACCAGAAAATATAAGGGAAACTATACGCAAACTAGTGTTTAGGAAACCTGTTTTAAAAATCCAGGGCTAGAAGTTTTAAAAACTGTGTAGTAGTGTTCAGTTAGGAAAGTAAGAAATACACTAATCATTTCAAAAAATAAAATTAAATATACAAAATTTGGTACATAAGTGTTGAAGTGTTCAGTGAGTGAGGAGACACTGAGGTTTCCTAGAGATAGTAATTGTGGAAAGCAGCTGTTCTACCACCCACCACCTCTATTTCTATCACCTCCTCAACCAGGGATGGGAGAACTAAAGGAAAAGGTCATGGTTCTCAAAACCTAGAAGCCTAGGGGTCTTGCAAGCTGCCTTTTTCTTTCCACCAAAAATTGGGAGAAAAAATTGGGAGGAATTCAAGCTTTGAGAGGCTTGAAAAAGTGTCCAAATTGGAAGAGGAAAAAAAAAAGGTAACAAAGTTAGCCTGCCAACATTTCATGGAGGCGATTGCAAAGGAGACAACTAGTATACAAAGTCTGAGTGCTGGTATTTAGAGTGACTTAGGATTTTGGAACTGAAAAAAAATAATGTGATGGTATGTCAATATATTTTATTTGAGCATTCTATTTTATTACTTTCTTTCTCTCTCTCTCTTCTTGCCTCTTCAAATAATGTAGAAATCAATATATCCTTGTTAAAAAATTCATTCTATTCTGGTGTGTGTGTTGGGGTGGGAGTGGTCCAAACTGTATAGATTTCCAGGAATATGAAACTTTGCTACTTTTCTAATTCTTATGTTTTTCTGTTGACTCTCTTTATTTCTCCCTTTTGCCATAAAATCCTTTTAAGGTTTATGTAGTCCATTAAATCTATCTGGTTAATGAGTTTATTTTTTAAAAAAAGGAGGCTAAAACTTGTAGAAAGTAAAATATCTTGCTTCAAAACATCATAGTCAGTATAATGGCATGAAGACAGAAAAGATGATTCAATGGATAAGAACAACACAGAAATACATCCAAGCATATGTGAGAAAATGACTTTCTGCAAAGATGCAAAGGCAATTCAGTGACTAAAGGACAATCCTTTCAATAGATGTTGCTGGAACAATTGAGTATGCATATGCACAATAATGAACCTCAATCCCTACCTTGTACCACATAAAAAAATTAACTTGAAATGGATCATATACATCAATGTAAAACCTATACTTACAAAACTTTTAGAAGAAAACTTGGGGGAAATATTGGTGAAAAACATTTAGGCAAAGGTTGTGTTTAGATATGACATTTAAAACATTACAGAACGTTCACAAATGAGATTTTATCAAAATTGAGAAGTATTACTGTTCAAAGATACAAATAAGAAAATGAAGTCTCATGGCATATTCTGGAGAAAAATATTTGCCAATCATATAAAGGACATGTATCTAGAATATATAAGAACTCTCAAAAGGCAGATAAACACATGAAAATTTTTTTATCATCACTAGTTATTAAAGAAGCACTTGGACAGCTCATTCACCACTGACCACCAGAACAGATCCTGCTGATGGGGATTAAGGGTCCAAAAAAATCTGAATGCTGAAAAAAACATAATTGCTTTAACAAGCAAAGCAAAATAGAATATACTTAAGAAGAACAAAAAAAATCCTATTCAAAAAAAAGGTAAGGTCAAATTCATCATATAGACTAAGGAGTTCCCAAGGGTTTGCCTGTGCTTGATCTCCAGCAGCAAAAAACTGAAAAAAGGTGGGAGAGAGGAAGGGGGAATTAAATATCTTTGATAAAGAAGTGAAGACACAAAAGAAATTAAAAATAAATCTCAAAGAGGTGAAATTACAGCATAAAATCGATTTTTCTGGAAAAATCATGTATAAAAATTTAATTAATTGGTTTTAATATATTTAGCATATAATCATTCAATTAAAACTAATTTATAATCACCTAATTAAAGTTTAATTATGCATATAATTGTACAGTTTGTGTGTAATAAGTAATTAAAATTTTCAATAAACTAAGAGAAGATGGTCACAGCAGTCTGAAAAATTTAAAAAAAAAAATTTTTTTAAATAGCCCCAAATCACAGAGTAAAAGCGAAAAGACGTGAAAAATAAAGAAAAGACTGCTCTGAAAACCTGGGACATGTGGAGCTTTTCAGGGAGCCATCTGGATAATCAAACCCATTATTTTCTTCATTTTGTCACTTTTCTCATGCTGCTTGTCTACAGCCTAAACTTTGAGAACCATGAGACTAGCCTACAAAAGTCCAAACCATCCTAAAAGTTACTACAAAGGTTGCTCCTTTTGCTTTGCAAATTCAACATAGTTTTTCATAACAGAAACTTCACGAAACAGCTCCATACATATAAGGTAAAAATTTGAAAATATTTAAAGTGAGAAAGATCATAGAAATATCAAATTTTATCATATCAACTTTTACTTTTTCCCCAAATTGAAGATAAGACAGTGTTATCCAAGGAGTTTGACAGGAGAGTATTATCCAAGTTGACATGACTCTATTACTTTTTTAAGTCAAAAGCATAATCCTGATGCTAATGTGTGCCTCAGATGTGTCTCCTGAGCAGCTTAAAATAAATTTTCTAAGTCAATTTCATACTGAATTTCTATTTTTCCTCCACTAACTCAATGTTTTGCTGGAGATGTTTTCCTCTTAAAAATATTAATTCAAAATATTAATAACAATGAAAGTATAAGATTTAACTAACATTTAGGTATTAAGTTAGTGAAAATTATATTCATTTTTTTAGCATTGCTTACAATAAAGCAAGAACTACACTGTCAAATTGCAAAAACTTAGTGAAACTTGAGAAACATAAAAGAGTAGGAATTCCAGAGTTGGAACCCTGTTTATAATTTCTGCAGGTAAGCTAACAGAGCAGTGTGCTTCTCTTTGGTATGAAAGATTCTACTTATTGCCTGTAAATATTTATTTTTCAAATCCGAACATCGTAAATCAAATCCCAGTATTAATATTTCCTAATCCTTTACTTTTGACAGTGTTTACATAAAGCTTTTTGTACTTAAAAGGATCTTTCCTTTAATTTATTTATAAAAACCCTGACTTATTTCATGCATATCAGTGAGGTGGAATAAACAGTCTGAATTGGCATTCTGATCAGAAGAAAATAATCAGGAGTATGATTACTAGCTTATTAGGTATAGTTGAGTTTAAATCAAGGTGTTACACACATGCATCACAAGGTGGTTCTAGGATGCCTGCTGATACTGGGAATCACCACTGCATTTTGAGGGGTTTGAATCAGGCAAAGAACTTCAGAGCAAAGATCATAAATTATTTGCAGCAAAGATGAGGAAGGATTTCAGAGTCAAGGACTGTAATCACAACCAAAGGAGGCTTGGCAGTGAGAGCTATTGAGATGATCCTTCTTGCACTCTTATTCAAAATCATCAAGTCTGGGCTTTTGAGAGAGCTCGCAAGTGAGTCAATTTATGAAATGTGACTATCTTGTGTTTCTTGTTAGTTTTGGTAATCCCAGCATCATCTAAAAATCTGCCACACAATGAAAGTTGACCATGCATTTCTGACTTATTGGGTAAGAAACTGATTCAGAATAATTACTGCCCTCAGGCAAATAGATCATAGGAACATTGCTGTAACAAGGAGGTTTATCTTGAAATGGATCTATAACCAAAATTGGATTACCCTCTCAGTATCTGTTACTTGAAGCCTGTGCAAGAGATTAGCTAAGTAAGGTCTCTACACTTGTGAAAATTACCGCAGAAATTTCTTTTTACAGAAAACGTCTGCCATGCCTAAATACCTAAACATTTCCAGCACGGACAACTTTTATCCAAGGATAAAGGTATAGGTGGAGGAAATCGATGAACAAGCCATTATTCCAACTACTAAGACATAGATGATCGGGACAAATTAGTTCTATTTGCAGGATGCCAATGTGTCAAATAATGGCAACCACCTTTTATTGAATGCCTATTAAAGCCAAGGCATGACACTAGCTAGGTGTTTTAGTTATAACTACTGCTAATTCTCATAATTAGCTGCTCCAGATCACAGTTAATTAGCAGCTGGGCTGAATGCAATCCCAGCAGATTCCACAGTCACCAGGTCAGGGGACTTCTCTAGGATATTGGACTAAAGCTAAGGTGAGGAAGGGGATCATGCTGAGCAGCAGCAAACAAAAGAAGGCTTGAATTTTGTGTGGAAAATAAAAAAGATGAGACTGAGATGGAGGGCTAAGTAAAAAACAGGTCTGAGAATGACAACGGCAAGGTTGCTAGAGTCAGTTGCTAAAAATCAGTCAATTCCTGGCATAATTGTATAAATGACTACAGCAGAAGAGGAAAACACTTGATGGGCCCTCTGAAGCTACAGTCATGGCACTCCTGGCACAGTTTTAGGGAAACTTCTGGAAATTTCTATGGATTCTTTTTTTTTTTTAAATCTCTACAAATGCTTAATCTTATAAAGGTTACACATTTATAATGCTATTTCAAAAGGACAGTCTGTACAGAATGTAGAACTTTGAAGTTGCAGTGATTTTTGTGTAGTAAGAACAAACATTTTTATTTGTTTGGTGGTTTTTTTTTTCATTAAAAAATTTATGGGTGGAGGAGCAGATTCGTACGTTGGATTAAATGTGTTGAACCAGATGCATTTCTCATTATTATTTGGATATATAGTAGGAAGAATGTAAGGCTCTTTTACATAGCAGCAGCCCCGATCAAGGGAAAAACTTTCAACAGTCATCCAGAAGTCCAGAAGAGTTGACCATGGCTTAGAAAAGGTGAGAAATTGCTTTTACCAAATAGAAAAAATAGAGTCCTGCAGGGAAATGTGGGGCCTCCATAGTTAAAATTTCTTCTTTTTTTCTGTCAAACCGAAGGGAAGAGAAAGACACTTTTGAAAGAGAGGCAAAAAAATCCCCCAGGGAAATTACTATAAGTACTACATAAGGAGATGTTGAGATAACAGACAGCCACCCTGTTGGCAAAACTACTGGGGGTTGTTCATCTTTGATTCACATGAAACCACAGTACTTTTACACAGAAAACTGATACCTGAAGTAGCACAGATGAAAAATTAGAGGTTCAGCTTTTAAAGCAAGAAAAAGATGAAAAGGATCATGTCCGAATGCAGTTAAAGGTAAGACAGAAAATAAAGCTGGGTGTAGCTGCACACATCTGTAGGCCTAACTACTCAGGAGGCTGAGGCAGGAGCACCACTTGAGCCTAGGCATATGGGACCGCTTGAGCAAAATAGCAAGACCCATCTCAAAAAATAATAATAATAAATTAAAATTTAAAGAAGACAAAACCAATTCATTATGTTTTGGTATTTACATGTCTTTACAGTTTGCTGCATTTATTTGCACTGGCCATAATATGTAATTTTTTCCAGCTTTATTGAGGTATAATCGACAAAAAATTATATATGATTATATATATTGCCATAGTCTGGCTGGGCTGCCTAAGTCCAGCTGGGCAAAATAACCGAGAGGTGACAAGCAACTTGAAGGTTGAAGCAGGAACTACTTTATTATGAGTAAACTCAGCAGGAACTGAGAACTCAAAGTAGCGGGCACCCAAGGTAGCAGGAGCCACTTCTCTGCCGGACCACAGAGGTACATATACCCAACTAATTACACACAGCTTAACTTCATTGACATCATCTAGACACAGTAGTCAGTCATTAAGGAATCCTCATCATCTTAATGGCTCACTGGCATTGGCTCACAAAACACTCCTCCTGGCATACTGCCAAGCGCCATCTTAACTTGGTTGTGGCCCTCGACAATATATGATTAAGGTGTGCAATGTGATGTTTATATACATTGTGAAATGATTAGTCAGTCTAATAATAGTCAATCTAAATAACTTACCTTACAAAGTTTTGTTTTGTATGTGTTTAAGAATAGTTAACGTCCTACTCTCTTGGCAAATTTCAAGTATACAATACATTATTTCTAAATTTAGTCAGTAGGTTCCCAGGATTATTCATATTATAACTGAAAGTTTTAACCTTTGAAACATATTTCCCTATTTTCTCTTTCCCTCAACCCCTGGTAACCACCCTTCTATTCTTTGTCTTTATGAGTTTTATATCATGAATTGTATATTATAAATTTTAAGCTTCAGGGAAAAACAATCATTGAATGTAAAGGTCCTATTTGGTCAGGGGACACGGGTTAATCTTTGTAGCTCTCTTCTTTTGTTCAGTCAACCCATAGTATATGATATTAAATAAATGAGGGTGGGGAGAATCAATGTTTTGGCTTTTTATTTTGAACTCTCAGAGCCTGTTTTTGGATTTTTGGTTTAACCATCTGTGGACAGCAGGTTATACCCTGCTTGGAGTTATTCCATGAACAATAGTTTTCAGGCTGTGCGTAACCCTGAGTTACTTCATTTTGTAAGTTAGAAGTTTATCACAAATCACTCAATCTTGAGTCTAATTGACAATGTAGAATGAGTCTATACTTTGTATAAGTAAACAACCACCATCTTCTCAGCAGAATCATAAGATACAGACTGATAAATAACTTATTTGAGCCACCTTATCAAACTAAATCTGGAGCACTTGGACAAATGAACAGCCCAGATCATTTCAGGGGTTTATCAACTTCACCAGATGTAACTCTATTACTTAAGACTCATAAGAGGACACACCCCCTCCTTCCTGCAAAGACATGTCACATTGACCCTATCACCTGGTCACTCATCAAGAGCCCAGGAAAATTGCCACAGTGACCAACCTCCTAGTCTCTGTCCTGAGTTTTAGCTCAGCAGGTTTCTCCTGCCCATGACAATTGATGCAGGGTTCACTCCAAGCTGACATTCTGAAACTGACTTTGGTTGGATCCTTGACAACTCTGCTGAACTGATTTGTTAAAACCCTTATCTGACCACATACAGTGATTGTTTGCATTCTTATCTGCTCTCTGCCTTGCTCTTCTTAAAGAATCCTGAAACACTGCTGCTTCCTTAACCCTTTCTTAGTCTTTCTGGGACAGATAGATTGATATATTGCCCCCAAACAAACAAATATATATATATATATATATATATATATATATATATATATATATGTGTGTGTGTGTGTGTGTGTGTGTGTGTAGTGTGAAGAACATGTAACTTGAGTGTTAATAGATACTAGAAATTAAGATTGAAATTAAATTAAAGAAATTGTCATTGCCTAGTTTCAATTAAGTGACGCATGACTATTTGGTAAATTGCAACCACTGAAAGTGTTATAACTTGTGAATTTATTATTATTTAATTCGTTCTTACAGAAGTATGTTTGGTCTGTCAGTAGCTTGCTCCATATTCTTTTGAGAAAAGCTCTATTTGTACTCTGGAAACAGACCCTGGAACCTAGAACTCAACTCAAAAGCCTTCTTGAAGCATGTACTTCAAACTTGTGATGGTACTGTTATGCTCGAATTCAGGACCCCCAAAGACCACCAGAGACGCAAGATGGATGCAAGCAGCAAAGAGGTGTTTATTGCGAGCTAGCTCGGTCCTCCACATGCACACACAGCAACTGGTGATGCTGAGAGGCCCCAGCCCAGGGTTTGCAGCAGTTTTATACATTCTTTGGAGAGGGCAGGGACTTCACATACATCATAGCAAATCATCACACACCGCAGGGAAAATCAAATAACAACTCTAAAACATGATTAGCACATTCACTGGCGGGAACAACTTGGGTAGGGGTGATTGGTCAGTGCAAAAGGGGTATTCACTTGAACTGATTGGTTTGAGCCAAGAGGGGTGTATGTGCTGAACTACACGGTTTCCCAACTTGTTATCAACCACCATAAAATACTGGGAGGGTCATCTGGCATCCCAGGTATTTCCCTGTCTCATGCTGATTGGTGGCTGCAAGGGGGCTGCTATGGATCCCCACCTAGCCTGACTGAGTCAGGGACACCTGGCGCAGCAGATCTCTCCTGTAGATAAACAACATAGCAGGGTGGGAATGTGCCTAGGAGTGCTCTGTGGGTTTTTCCAAGGACAAAGGCATGTCCCTTCCTTGGACAGGCTTTGCTCTGAGATAGAGGCTGGTTTTTCAGTATTAGGTGGAAAATGTGGTCAAGTGGAGTGCACATGCCCTACCCAAAAGCATTCTAATTCATTTTAGGTTTAAAACTTTGGGCTTTCCTCAGGCTGATTGTATGTAGAGTGGTTCTAGGTGACATTGGCTGAGTACTTAGTATGTTCTAGGTCCTGTGAATCCATTTGACAATTTACAGGGTAAGTAGTGCAAGTTTGTTTCACAAAAGAAACAGGCTTATAAGAAGTAAAATAACTTTTCTAAAATCACCCAGTTCCTAGATGACAGGTTCAGTTTTGGCCCAGGCATGTCTTTATTTTTGGCTTTACTCCACTGCTTATGGCAGGAAGCTTGTTGAAAGTGGATGAGGAAACAGAAACTTATATACTAAATCATAAATTTTAGCCTATACAGTGACAGCAAATGTTTAATTCAATTTTACTTTTTAAAATCTGCAATGATGGTACAATTTTATTCATTCCTAAAAACAAACAAACAAAAAAAACTTTACAAATATTACTTTTTTGTTGTTGTTGTTTAAATTCACAGTGTTCCCATGAGAAAATGAAGAGAAATCTTCTCACTTTACATTAAGGTGAGCAGAAGAACAAAACCTGGGAGACAAAGACTATATATACTGTAGTCCTTTCAAAGTGACCCATCAAAAGAGCAATGTGGAAAAGGTAGGACACAATGGCTTGTGCTTCTTAAATTTAAGAGCTCTGATTGACTGCTTCTATACATGAAATAACTGTGATTATTCTTGAATTTCATTACTTGGAGTTCAGAAACACAGTTTGAAGGAAAAAAGATCACTACACAGAATGAAAGAAAGATGCTCTTAGTGATGATTTTTGTTACAAAGTTTGTTGTTTGTTAGTTTGCTTGTTTTAATCTCAAAAATACTAAGATTTCATACACTCTGAGCTCTGATTATACATTCAAATGCTCACTTTTTACTCAGTAGATATTTAACATAGAGATTAAGACACAGGATATTTCTTAAATATAAGGTATTTGAAACCCTGATAATTATAAAGAGTGTTATAAAATAAAGATAAACATCTTAGAAATAACATTCCAAAAATTTACCATTCCAAAGGCACTATACTAAGCACTTTATGCTAACTTAGTGCCATAATAATCCCATGAAGGGGGTAGAATTATCTTCCCAATTTTACAAAAGAGCAAACAGGCACAAAGGAAAAAAATCACTAGTATTCAAAATTTCTAACCTTGGAATCTCACTTAAAAATGTCTTTATCCATCCCACGCAGAGGAGAAGAGTGGCCACACCCATGCAGAAGGCCACACTTTCCAATGCGTAGCTCCCGAGCCCACTTCCATCTTGGGACACTACAGCTACCACCATAGCCATCCCTGCATATGGTATCTTCCACGTAGGGACAATGGACAAGGCCTGGAGGCAGCAGCCTGCCACAGTGCGTCATCTTCAAACAGGCCACCCAACACCACCACACAGGCTGCTGTCTCAGTGCCATCTCTGAGAGCAATTGCCTCCATCTTGGGAGAACTCCACCACCACCATGGGTTACCTCCTCCACCGCCACTGCCATCTTTAGTTGGGGCATCTTCCATCTTAGGACACAAACTAGGGTGGATGCCAACATCAAGGTAGCTACAGATTTGATGCTGCCACCACCAGCAACTAGGGAGTGATTGCTTCCATCTAGGGACAACAGCCAGTACCTGGGAGACTGTCACCAAGGTCTCTGCAGGCTTGATTACACTAGAGGTATCCCTGCTAGCGAACTTCTTTTGATTTCTCTTTCATTTTCCCTATGATCTAAAGCCTCTATAGTCTCACCTCCTAACTCATACACACCACATCCTACACCACCCCCTGCCTTGTTCTTTGTCTACCATTAGAAACTGTAGACCCTTTGGAAAACCTACTGTTTATATTATAGTTATTAATTGAATACATCATTTCCTTAGATTGTGACAAAACTGTAATCATCTAAAGAGGAGATATTTGGTTTAATGCTACATATTGTTTGCATTGGGTATTGTTAATATTGATTTCCCCTTAATGGAGAGGTATTGGAAACCCGCAGGGACACTTAGAAGTTTATAGGGTAGAAACTGTAATAACTTAGATCCACACTGCTAGAGGAGAAGACACATGAATAACATGAAAAAACAAGGGAGGAAAGTGCCCCCAAACAAACCAACAGGCTACAATAATAGAATCCATTGAGAACACAGTAGAAGAGATGTCAGAGAAGGAGTTCAGAATGTACATAATTAAAATGGCCTATAAAGTAAAGAATGATATAAGAGAGAAAATACAGGCAATAAATAATCATTCCAATAAAGAGATAAGAGAGCAAATACAGGTAGCAAAAGATTACTTCAAGAAAGAGGTAGAGATTCTGAAGAAATACTAAACAAAATAATTGAAATGAAGAAAATGACAAGCCAAATTTAAAATTCAAGAGACTTGATCACTTGGAAGACAGAACCTCAGGCAATGAAGACAAAATATACAATCTTGAAAATAAAGTTGATCACATAGTGAGGATGGTAAGAAACCACAAACACACTCTCTAAAAATTATGGGATAACATGAAAAGACCAAATTTAAGTCTTATCAGGATAGAGGAAGGCACAAAGATACAAACCAGAGGAATGCACAATCTTTTCCATAAAATAATATCAGAAAATTTCCCAAACCTGAAGAATGAATTGGGAAATCAAATACAAGAGGCTTACAGGAAACCGAATATACAAAATTACAATAGATCCACACCAAGGCACATTATAATGAAAATGCCTAGCATACAGAATAAAGATAGAATTTTAAAAGCTGCAAGAGAAAAGTTCAGATTACATATAGGGAGAAACCAATTTGGATCTCAGCAGATTTTTCAACCCAGACCCTCCAAGCTAGGAGGTCTGGAATAAGATATACCAAGCTCTGAAATAAAATAGATGCCAACCAAGAATCTTATATCCAGCAAAATTAAGCTTCAGATTTGATGATGAAATAAAAACCTTCCATTATAAACAAAAGTTAAAAGAATATACAAGAAAGCCTGCACTACAAAACATTCTCAGCAAAATATTTCACAAGGAAGAAATGGAAAAACAATAATGAAAATCAGCAAAGGGAGGAACTACACTAAGTAAAAGCCAATCAAAGAAGAAATCAAATCAAGTAAAAAAACCAAAAACAAACCAAAATGACTGAAAATATGAACCATACTTTAATAATAACCCTGAATGTTAATAGCCTAAATTCATCAATTAAAAGACATAGACTAACAGATTGGATTTAAACAAAAAGACCAAACAATATGCTGCCTTTAAGAGACTCAACTGATAGCAAAAGACATCTGCCGTAGTCCAGCTGGGTTAAAATAACTAAGAGGTGACAAGCAACTTGAAGGTTGAATCGGGAACTACTTTATTGTGAGTGAATTCAGCAGGAACTGAGCGAGAACTCAAAGTAGCGGGCACCCGAGATAGCAGGAGCCGCTTCTCTGCCAGACAGCAGAGGTATATATACTTAACTAATTACACACAGCTTAACTCAATTAACATCATCTAGATACAGCAGTCAGCCAATAAAGAATCCTCATCATTTTAATGGCTCGCTGGCATTGCTTCACAAACCACTCCTCCTGGCAAAGTGCCAGGCACCATCTTGACTTGATTTGCATCCCCAACATTTCCTCCCTTTTGTTTTATTAAACAAGTATGTGGCTTAGGGACCATGCCTGTTTTAGGTTGTCCACTACTACATATGGTCCTTACCCGTCATTGGATCGTCTGACCTCAAATTGTCAGCCTCCTGTCTTAGGTTGGTACCATTGTAATTGGATCTTACCCATCTTTGACTACCAGCCCAACACACTTAGCCATACTTGTGGATAACGACCATAGTGGTTTTTACACAAACACCACAAACAACCTGCCACAAGCAGAAGGAGGAGGATACAAAATGCCACGATATCAAGCCATTGACGGCTGCAAGTGAGAAACCCCTGAAAAAACTGTACCACCAATGACATCATCAGCAAAGATACCCTGGTACTATTACAATTTGTTGATTCAGTTCATAATGCATATAAGTGATACACAGTCCAGGTAAGTTCCGCAAGCAGCTTAAAGCAGAGGAATGCATTAATATGTCTATTTCTTCTTGAAGTAAATATTGATGCAACAGTTTGTACAGTTTGTGTGATAGCTGTCACAGAAGCTGTAGTAGTAGCAGCAGAAACAGCAACAACTGTGATGATGGTAGCTGTTTGTATAAGTCTATCTACAAATTCAGCATAAAGTTCATTAGTTCCTTGTTTTACCTTAGATAATTGACCTTGTAAATCTCCATGTCCTTGTAAAGTTTTCCATGCCCTAATCGCAGCTGAAGTGATTTGTGAGTATATGGCAGGATCATATCCAATTTGTTGCTGCTGACCCTCATAAGATCCCTCTCCTAACAACATATCTAGATTTCTCTGAGGATAACTGGCTGCTGAATTTCACCTAGCCATCTCCATACAAAATTCCTGATTGGCAACCCTCCATAGCAAATATTGTCCTCCATTCAGCACAGTTTTGCACATGCTAGCCCAATCTGCCAGTGTCATATTCAAATTGGCAACGGACTCAACCATACTTACAATGAAAGGGGCTTGAGGAACATAGGTTGTTACAGCCTCTTTCAGCTACTTCACAGTTTTGAAATCTAAAGCATGGTGAATTCGCTGCCCTCCCTCATTCTGAAATACAGAGCATGCTAATATTTGAGGTCCTGTCTCAGGATCTCATCTATCAACTATTGGGGTTGAGGGCCACCCAGCATATATTGTCTCCATAGGTGGAGCTGTTGGTTGAATACTTATGCCCTCTGGTGATAGAAAGGGGTTAGTAGCAACCTCCTGTTGTAACTTCTCCCCTAATAGCCTTTCCTTCTCTAAACTTTCTTCTTCTGTCTGACTAACTCGAGAGACTTCTTTTTTTACTTGATATAAAATGTCTTCTCCTCGACTAAGCAAACAAGATTGTACCAACATCCATAATGGTAATGTGCCAACTGGCAGAGTTCCTGGGCTTTCCTTTTCTGTCCTTTTTAAATCTTCACCATGATGGTTCCATTGTGATATATTTAACAACCCTTCTTTAATGAACCATGGGCTACACCTTTGTATCGTCTTAACATATGTCCTAACTGTTCTTGATTTTACTGAGATGCCTCCTTCCTCTAGCAATTTACTTAACTCTCTTTCGGTTTGGTTCTTACTAATTTTTAATTCCATATTTCTGTGACAAAGATACCCCTCACTAAGATAATGCAAAACAAAACCGAGACAAAATGAAGCAAAAATGGAACAAAAATTCATTATATCAACCTTTCTATCCTCCTGAAATGTCCATCTGTCCTCTCTTCCTATCTGTTCCTTAGATGCAAATAGTTTTTCCTCAGATGTGAGCGGCTTTTCTTCCGTCCCACCCATCTCCAGGGACAGGCAGCTTGAAACAAAAATTTAAAAAAAAATCGACACAAGAACACACTGTCCCCTGAAATGGTCACCCATCTTCTTGCCCTGTCAGGAGAGAGCAGCTTACCTTGTTACTTTTTCCCAGGCGTGGAGATTCCCTGTACGGGCCACCATATGCCGTAGTCCAGCTGGGTTAAAATAACCAAGAGGTGACAAGCAACTTGAAGGTTAAATCGGGAACTACTTTATTGTGAGTGAATTCAGCAGGAACTGAGCGAGAACTCAAAGTAGCGGGCACCCGAGATAGCAGGAGCCGCTTCTCTGCCAGACAGCAGAGGTATATATACTTAACTAATTACACACAGCTTAACTCAATTAACATCATCTAGATACAGCCGTCAGCCCAATAAGGAATCCTCATCATTTTAATGGCTCGCTGGCATTGCTTCACAAACCACTCCTCCTGGCAAAGTGCCAGGTGCCATCTTGACTTGATTTGCATCCCCAACAGACATCCACAGAGTGAAGGTGAAAGGATGGGGCAAAACATAACACTCACATGGACCATGTAAACAAGCAAGGGTATCCATTCTCATAACAGATAAAGTGGACTTCAAACCAAAGTTAGTCAGAAGGGACAAAGAAGGGCTTTTCACACTGCTTAAGGAAATAATACATCAACAAGACCTAATAATATTTAGTGAATATTTTTGTGCCCTAAACAATAGAACATCTATGTATATCAAACAAACCCTTCTTAATTTCTTTTTTATTTTTTTATTAGTTACAACAAGATAATACAATGATCTTGACATATCATACATTTAAATCAAATGGGGTATACTTTCTCATTTTTCTGAGTGTACAGGTTGCAGAATCACATTGGTTATACAGACACATATATACATACAGCAATACTAGTGTCTCTTTTATTCTGCTTCCCTTTCTATTCCCCCTTCCTCTCCCCTCCCCTCCCATCACTTCTCTCTACCCAATCTAATGTGACACATTTCTTTCTTTTTTCCCCTCACATCGTCATACATGTATTTTTTCAAATAAATCAAAACACAATAACATTTGAGTGACTTTAACATACCTCTCTCACAACTATATAGATCTTCTGAACAAAGACTAAACAAAGAAACTATAGAACTCAATAATACTATCAATAATTTAGAGTTAGCAGACATATATAGAATATTTCATCCATGAATGGGCAAATACACTTTTTTTCTCAGCAGCACATGACTCGTTCTCTAAAATAGACCATATGTTATGCCACAAAGCAAGTCTTAGAAAGACAAAAAAGAATATATATAATTTACACACACACACACACACACACACATACACACCCTCTGCATTCTAATGGAATAAAATCAGAAATCATGGACAAAATAAAAAATAAAAGCTACTCCAATGTCTGGAGACTAAATAATATGCTATTGAATGATGAATGGATAGCAGAAGACATTAGGGAGGACATAAAAAAATCTTAGAAGTAAATGAGAACTCTAATATAACATATCAAAATCTCTGGGACATTATAAAAAAAAAGTTCATTGCATTGAGCTGATTCATGAAAAAAATAAAACGTTAACTATTAAATGACCTATCACATCATCTCAAAGCCCTAGAAAAAGAACAACAAATCAACACCAAAAGTAGCAAATGACAGGTAATAATTAAAATAAGGAATGAAATTGAAATAAAAGAAACAATTCAAAAAATTGACAAAACAAAAAGCTGGTTCTTTGAAAAAAATAAATAAAACTAATAAACCTTTACCACACTAATGAAGAGAAAGAGAAAACTCAAATTACTAAAATTCATGATGAAAACAGAAATATAATGAGAGATGCTATTGAAATATAGAAGATAATTAGAAACTATTTTGAAAACATATACTCCAATAAAATGGCACATCTCAAAGGCATTGACAAATTTCTTGAGACATACGATCTGTTCAAACTGAATAAGGAGATCATACACAATTTAAACAGATGAATTTCAAGCAATGAAATAGAAGACGTCATCAAAAGCCTACTAACCAAGAAAAGCCCAGAACCAGATGGATTCTCAGCCAAGTTTTACAGGACCCGCAAAGAAGAATTAATATCAATACTCCTCACATGAAATAGAAAATGAGGGAACCCTTCAAAACTCATTCTATGAGGGTAGAATCACCCTGACACCAAAACCAGGCAAAGAAACATCAAGGAAAGAAAACTTCAGACCAATATCTCTGATGAACATAGATGCAAACAATTCTGGCAAATCACATACAAAATCATATTTAAAAGATAGTGCACCATGGTCTATCTAGTGGAGTTTATCCCTGGGATGCAAGGCTGGTTCAACATACAGAAATCAATAAATGTAATTCATCACATCAATAGACTTAAAAATAAGAATCATATGATCATCATAATAGATGCAGAAAAAGCATTTGACAAAATACACCACCCTTTCATGTTCAAAACACTAGAAAAACTAGGGATAGTAGGAACATACCTCAACATTGTAAAAGCTATCTATGGTAAACCCATGGCCCACAACATTCTAAATGGAGAAAAACTGGAATCATTCCCTCTAAAAATTAACAAGACAGGAATGTACTCTTTCACCACTTCTTTTCAACATAGTCCATGATACTCTATCCAGAGCAATTAGACAAACAAAAGAAATTAAAGGGATATGCATAGAAAAAGAAGAACTCAAACTATCATTATTTACTGATAACATGATTCTAAATTTAGAGGATCCAGAAATTCCACCAGAAAAATTCTAGAATTAATAAATGAATTCAGCAAAGTAGTAGGCTATAAAATCAATACTCATAAATCAAATGCATTTCTATACATCAGTGATAAACCCTCTAAAAGAGAAATTAGGAAAACTACCCCATTCACAATAGCCTCAAAGACAAAACAAAACTTGGGAATCAATCTACAAAACAAAACAAAACTCGGGAATCAATCTAACAAAAGAGGTGCAATGAAAACTACAGAACACTAAAAAAAAAAATTGAAGAAGACCTTAGAAGATGGAAAGATCTCCTATGTTCTTAAATAGGAAGAATAAATATTGTTAAAATGCCACATTACCAAAAGCATTATGCAGATTTATTGCAATTCCTAGTAAAATCCCAACAATATTCCTCATAGAAATAGAAAAAGCAACCATGAAATTCATTTGGAAAAATAAGAGACTCCGAATAGCCAAAGCAATCCTTAGCAAGAAGAGTGAAGCGGGACCTTAAACTATTCTACAGAGCGATAGTGACAAAAATGGCATGCTTTTGGCACTAAAACAGACATGTAGACCAATGATACAGAATAGAAGACACAGAGTCAAACCCACATAAATACAGTTATACTAAACAGAGGCACTGAAAACATACGTCGGAGAAAAGATAGCCTATTCAATAAATGGTGCTGGGAAAATGGTAAATACATATGCAACAAAATGAAAATAACCCCTATGTACAAAACTCAACTCAAAGTGAATGAAGGATCTAGCAATTAGACCAGAGACCCTGTACCTAATAGAAGAAAATGTATGCACAAATTTTCATCATGTCAGATTAGGTCCTGACTTCCTTAAGACTCCTAAAGCACAAGAAATAAAATCAAGAATTAATAAATGGGATGATTCAAACTAAAAAGGTTCTTCTCAGCAAAAGAAACAATCAATAATGTGAAGAGAGAGCCTACAGAGTGGGAGAAAATCTTTACCATACACACACATCAGAGAGAGCACTAATCTCCAGGAAAGATAAAGAACTCAAAATTACCAAAACAACAAACAACCCAATCAACAAATGGGCTAAGGAGCTGAACAGACACTTCTCAAAAGAAGATATACATTCGATCAACAAATATATGAAAAAATGTTCAACATCTATAGAAATTTGAGAAATGGGTAGCAGAATACAACAGTTACTATTATGGTATTATGTAAAAATGTGGATATGTAACCGATGTGATTCTGAAATCTTTGTAGTGTTTTGAATAACCAATAAAAAAATTAAAAAAAAATTTGAGAAATGCAAATCAAAACTACTCTAACAGTTCATCTCACTCCTGTGAGAATGGCAGTTATCAAGAATATAAGCAACAATAAGGATTGGTGAGGATGTGGGGGAAAAGGCACACTCACACATTGCTGGCAAAACTGCAAATTGGTGCAACCATTCTGGAAAGCAGTATGAAGATTCCTCAGAAAAGTTGGAATGGAACCACTATTTTACTCAGCTATCCCACTTGTTGGTCTATACCAAAAGGACTTAAAATCAGCATACTATAGTGATGGAGCCACATCAATGTTTATTAAAGCTCAATTCATCATAGCTAAACTGTGAAACCAATCTAGATGCTCTTCAATAAATGAAGGGATAAAGAAACTGTGTTACATATACACAATGGAATATTACTCAGCATTAAGAGAGAATAAAATTATGGTATTTGTGGGTAAATAAATGGAGTTGGAGAATATCATGCTAAGCAAAGTAAGCCAATCACCAAAACCCAACGTCCAAATATTTTCTTTGATAAGTGGATGCTGATCCATAATGTGTGTCGGGGACAGGGGTTGGTCATGCGGTGGCATGGGAAGAATGGAGGAATTTTGGATTGGGCAAAGGGGAGTGAGGGGAGGGGAGGAGGCATGGGATAGGAAAGATGGTGGAATGAGACAGACATTACCCTAGGTACATCTATGATGGCAAAAATTAAGTGATAATGCATTGTGTTCCACTAGAGAAATGAAAAGCTATGCACCATTTGTGTACAATGTATTGAAATGATTCTGTTGTTACGTATAATTAGAACAAACAGAAGAAGAAAAAGAAACTTAAAAAAAGGTCTTTAACAAAAAGTAAAGGTAGAAGACAACTTAGGGATCATCTTCGTCATTTCTCCAACTGGGCTTTGTATGAAAAGATGTGGGAAAAACTGATCCCTGATCAAATCAATTTAGAGGTCACTATAAATTACTGACTCCCTTGGTTAGTCACAATTCCTGAATTGTTTAAATTCTTTTGTAAGTTTCTATCACCTCTAAACTTAAAGGTTTAGTAATGTTAAAAACTATGCAACAATATGCTCAACAGCATTTTTTAAAAAATGCTTTCAAATTAATAGTCCCCCTTAAATTTTATGTCTTTAGCCAACTTTTGTTTGTTCAAACTACCTTAAGCAAAGTTATTAATGGAATAATTCAAGGGTCGGCATACCATGGCTACTAGACAAAACCAAATTAATAAAAGTCTTCTTTGTGTGTGTGTGTGTGTATATATATAAAGTGGTTGTAAAAAGGAGAGACAAGGAAAGGAGGGGGGGGGGAGAGAGAGAGAGAGAGAGAGAGAGAGAGAGAGAGAGAGAGGGGGAGAGAGAGAGAGAGAAACACCCAGCAAAGCCCTGGAGTGATCCTGAAAAACACAAAATATTTACTCAACTGGCTGGCCCTTTATATAAAAAAAATTTACTAACCCTTGGAATAATGAACCACTCTGAAATAACAGGTACAATTTAAGGAGGTTTTTACTTTCACAGTGTAAATGTAAAATTGTTTTCTCTGTTCCAATAGAGAACAATTAAGTGGCAAGTCAAATCAAATGTTTATTGGTGCAATTATGTGTACTTAGCTTTGGCAGGTACAAACATTATCTTCCAAATGTAGGCATGCAAGAAATAGAACTTATTTCTCTAATGGCTTCTGTTTCTCATTCCACTAAAGAAGCTCAAAATTAATGTCCATCAATTTGGGTCTCCCTTTTCCTGGGGTTGAGCCTAATTTTGAGAGGACTTTGCTGATTATTAAGTACCAGCTGTTTACACTGGAAGACAGGCCCTCGGGCTCCTGGATCACCCATTTGCCTCACTTTCTATCACAGCCCCTTCAGGCCTTTTCTCACCATTAGTTCCTTGCCTCTGTTTAAGGCCATTACAGGCTCACTAAACAGAAACCAGTTTCTGTCTGCTTGGATGATTTATTGCCTGTAAGTGGCTTAGCATTTGCTTGTCTTAAGAGCCTGAGTTTTCCTTAAGCTCAGGAAGGTATCTCTTCTCAGTCTCATTACATTCTATATAATACCTTTTATAGTATTTGTTACGTTACGATTTTCTATTTCTGAATTTACTTGTACTTTAGTTTAGAAACACCTTGAAAATAGGCATTGTTTTGCTTTTCATTTCTGTGTCTTCAATTTATAGCATACTAGATATTCAAACATTGGTTCACATGAATGTGCAACTAAATCCATTACTGGCTTTCAGACTTGATTATATAGTTTTGTTAGCATTTGAGCTATTAGATACATCTGAAATAAACTTAAACTTTCCTTACTCTTTTAGACTATTCTTCCCTTATATCGACAGAAATTGTGTGCATGCATACCTCTGAATATTTACTTACTCTCTCTCTCTCTCTCCCCCTCTCTCTTTCTCCAGATTTTCAAAAGACTTCAGGTAAATACAAAGTGGGACCAGACCAGTGAGGAGAGTAGATGTAATAAAATTTGATTGCTTTTCATTAAATATTAGAACAAAGTACACAACAGAGTCTGGAACATCAAAAATACAACTTGGATAGTCATTGAAGAACTTTAAGGAAAAAAAATCATTGGCCTACAAATTTTGTCTGCCAAAAGAAGGAGCTCTGGGTGCCTCCTAATCACCACTAGTGTTAGCTTTGCTGATTGCCACAGTCTGGCTGGGCACAATTCAGGAGCCACTTGTCAAAAGAAACGAACTTTATTTTTAGAACCACACATGCCAAACAAAACAGCTCCTCAGGAAAAACCCTCAGAGCCCAACTGCCACCACCGGCTTCCCACAAGCCTCTCAACCTCCCCCTCCCCTCATGCTCTTGAGGCTGATTGACTGGGTCACGTGGGCGGAGCCAAAAAAAGTCCTCCAATGAGCAGCTCCGTAGTCTAAAAGGGTGGGGAAACAGCCCAATGAGCATCACCTCAGAGGAGCCAATCAGCTAGATGTTGCTGGGGCCGCTGTGAGCCAATCATCAGCTGGCAGCCTGAAAGTTTGCTGGGGCCCCTTTGGCTGTGGCTCTCAACATTTGCCCCTCTCTGTTTAAACAAGCATGTGGCTTAGAAACCGTGCCTACCTTAGGTTGTCCAATAGTACATATGGTCCTTACCTGTTATCGGATGAGCTGACCTCAAGGCGTCAGCCTCCTGTCTTAGGTTGGTACCATATGAGCTCTCAACAGTTGACTGCTCATCTGCTACAAAATGTCTTCTATGAGTAATAGAAGACATTGCTTTACACATACGTGAGAATCCCACTTTTACTTAGCTGAAGCAGATGAGAGTCTAGGGGGGGAACTACATAGAGAAAACACTGGATCATATTAGCTTAAGTCTCCAAAAAAACGTCATCCTTATGTTGTGGTTTAATATTTGTTTAATGACTTTATTCTAAGAAGAATTAGTTTTTACATCCTCTGTGCAATCCTAGTTGAAGATTAGGGGTTGCTTCCTGACAACTTGCTAATGAGGGAAATAAGGCAACTTCCAAAATTCATTAAGGCAATGTGTGGGGGCTGGGAGGGAGAGAGAGACCTTCCTAGCAACAGGGTGTAGCTTAATCCATATATGCAAATCTAACGAAACGTATCAGTTGAGATTTAGTTAAATGCTGCTGGTATGCTTCTAGGTCTGTCCAGGGAAAAAACTCAATATCAGGAACTTGGGCAATTTAGTAAACTTGGAGTTGATTCCTCTGATAATGGTGGATATTTATGAAGCATCACTCTAAAATTCCAGAAATGTCCCTCCCAAGGACCTATCTTGCATCACTCTAACTCCAAACTAATTAACAAATCTTCTGATACGGTAGGAGAGGATGTGTTGTGCTTTGGAGAAGACAGCATTCCAACACTAGATTTTTATTGTAACTCAAAATTTGATAATTTGTTTCATGTATATTTATTCACATCAGACATACAAATCTTGGTGATATTGATAAAAGTCCAGTTACTGCCATGGGGCCACGTGCCTACACATTCTGACAGGGGCTATTTTCTTCCATCCTAGAAATTCAGTAGTCATCATCTAGTGCCTGGAATTTGCAAGAACTTGGGTATTAGTTGACTGGAATAAAATGAATAATGTACATAAAAGCTAATCCATCTGGAGAGTTCTTGAGAGCCAACCAGATTTCTTCTGGAGATCCCAAATTCTCTTTGTACATGACTTCCTAGTTAAACTTAAACAAAGATATTTGCTCATTAACTTTCTTTACATAAGGAGTCAAAATGTAACTTCCAACTAAATTTCAGTGCCCAAAACATTATCTTCACACAAACTCAGTGTTTTCCTCTATCAAGTGTAAAAATGTCATCATCTATTGTCTTCCTTTTGTCTTGGCTGCCAGGATTCAAAGATATATTTACATATAATTGCAAACTATTTTATCTTCTGATGAAATTCCTCATTTTAACAATGTTAACAACATTGCTAAACTACCATTTCAGATGGTCCACCAGTTACATTTATTTTTACAACTTTAATGAACTGTAGTGAAATAATCTTTTCTTGATCCATTTTAGGAGTCCAGCTGGGGCTCTGTAACAAAAAAACAGATTAATAGGAGAAATATGTACAAACTTATTTAAGTTTTACACAACACAGGAGCCCTCATGAGAAAATGAAGACTCAAAGAAGTAGAGTTGAATGCTTATATGCTGAATTAGATAAAGAGTAGTAAATTATGAAAATGGAACAAGACAAAGAATCTTGGGCTAGGAACAGTTAATGGTAGAAAAGTTACTAGGAAAACAAAAGTTAGTTTCCCAAGATTTGTTGATAAAGGTATTTTGGTCCCAGTGATAAGAATGGTGCTTACTTTTGATATAGAAAGGATATCTTCTAGCATGGTTTTATCTTCTGCTTTTAGGAAGAAAAGGAATAGGTTAGATGTTCTTGCACCTGCTGTTTTAAAAGTAGCTTGTAAAGGAACACCTGTATGGGGAGACTTGTAGAAGAGGCACACAAAGGACAGACACAGACACACCGGGAAGGTGCAGACAGACAGAAGGATGGCAGACAAAAGGGGGTGCCTACCCCTCTGCCGTCATCTTTAATAACCCAAAAAGTTACATATTACCCACCACCAATTACTACAGTTTAGTCAGTATTTCTTTTAATCCTGAGTGCTAGCCAACTGAGATAAGGTTCAGGTTAATGCAACAGAGCCTCTCTCCTTTAAAGGATGTCACTATGTAAACCAGGAAGTGCATCTGCATAGTTAACTTCATAGCCTCAGCAGGGAATTGCTGGGGATTCCAATCCTGGGAATCAGGGCTTTGCCAGTTACCCCCAGGAGTTTGCTCACCAGGGGAACGGGAACTCTTCCCTATTTCCACAGTCAGAATACCTACAGTAGATTTATGCTAAAATATCTACTTTGCGGCAGCAAATTCTGCCACCCTTCAATACTCCCTCTAACAGAGATAGTATGTTTTCATTTTTCTTTTCCTTACTCACTATATAATGCGGGTACTAACACCCATTTCCCCTTAGGTCTCTTTGTACCTCTCTTGTTCAACTTTCCAATCTTCATCAACAATCTTTTTATATTGTTAGGGTTTGGACCTTAAATATCACATGCTATACTATGTTGGTCTCCAGCCAATGACACTATTGGAAAGTGCTGGAAACCTTTAGGAGGTGGGGTCTAATGGAAGGAAGTTAGGTTACTGGGGGGGCATGCCCTTGGCAGAGAAGTTAAGACACCAGTCCCTTCCTCCTTCTCCTTCTCTCTCTCTCTCTCTCTCTCTCTCTCTCTCTCTCTCTCTCTCTCCTTCCTAGCCACCCTGAAGTGAGCAGCTTGTTCTGCTACATAATCCCTGCCATGATGCTCTGCCCAAAACCTGGAGCTAGCTGACCATGGACTGAAACCTCTGAAACCATGAGCCAAATTAAATCTTTCCTCATTTTAAATTGATTTTCTCAGGTTTTTTTTTTCACAGTGACAAACCTCATTAACAGTGATCAAAGGTGATACTTAATTCAGTGCTATAATCAATGTCTACTACTGTGTTTGTCTATGGATTGATTCTAAAATAGCATATAACTGCTCAGTAGTATACTTTGGAAACATTTTTTCTTATATCTTTTGTATTGTTTTGCTTTGTTTTCCTGGAGTTCCTAATTTCTTTTCTTCACACACACACACACACACACACACACACACACACACACATATTTTCCCACCCTCCTCATCATACCCTGGTATAGTAGCTCTGAATTGGAAGTCAGTTCCAGGTTCCTCATATTGCCAGTACCTTCTACACAACTGAAATACTCACTTTGAGATTTGCTTGGAACATGAGGGTCTTAGTATTTTGGAAAGTTATTACTCTGAAAGATCTCTAATTTAGGCATTTTCAGAAGAATTTCAAAGGATATATGTTGTTCATTAGTGGTAATTCTAACACTTAAATTAGTTTCATGAAATCATAAAGTTAAAGGCATTCCATATATCACTAGGAGGGGGAAAACACCTTAGTGTTAGAATCAAAGTAGACTTCTAAATATGTATGCAACAACATTTGAGAAACTAATAAGAAAAATCACATTGTAAAAATATAACTAACAAAATAAAAAGCTAAGATGTTGGTCTGACAAAAAGAAATTATTCCTTGAAATAATGATGTGTGAATGTATGGGTTATTTAAGACACACATGATATAATCTCTAAACTCTAAACTTCTAGGTAGCAAAATAAATCTCAAGTCTCTAAATAAAATATAAAATAGGACTGGGGATTTGGCTCCGTGGTCAAGTGCCCTTGAGTTCAATCTCTGGTACGAAAAACAAAAAACAAAAACAGACTGACTATACATATCCACTCTAATCAAAATACAGGTTATAGGCTTAAAACTTCTAGTTAGGAAATTTACATGTCAACTGAATATGTTCCAAGTACAAGGAGCTACTACAGGCACCAGGACAAAGTTACAAAACCAGATGTTGTGTTCCAATATCTGCAGTAAGGAGGAGGCCGGCATAAAAGCAATTAGTTACAATGACACTGCAAAGGGTGCCACTGAGTACTAGAATCAGCAAGGAACCAAGCCTGAGGGACTTAAGGAAGGGGGAACCTAAAGTGCTAAGACTGACACTTGAAGAATAAGGATTTTCTTGGGAGATTAAAAAAAAAAAAAATGAGCATCACATATAGAAGGAATAGTTCACAGAGTGCAGATGTGAGGTATCCTAGCCAAGTAGATAGTTAATCAGTCTGGCTCATATAAATGGTGTGGGGATGGCAGAGAAAGATGAAGTCAGAAAAGCCTTAAATATCACATAAGGGCCTATGGATTTTATTCTAAAATAACTGAAAGCTTTTCACAGCAAAGAAATGAAAGAAACTGATTTGTATTTTAAATGCCATGGAAAGACTGAAAAGAGTCAGGACTTGGCAGAAAACCCATTGAGGAAGTTCAAGAACCATTATGTGCATTAGTCTGCCATAACGAAATGTCACAGACTTGGGTGGCTTATGTAATAGAATTCCTGCTTCCCCCAACCCCCCACAGATATGGAGTCAGGAAGTCCAAGTATAGGGTACTGGCAGGGTTAGATTCTCTTGAAATCTCTTTCTTTAGCTTGCACACCATTGCCTTCAAAATTGTGTCCTCACATGGCCTCTTCTTTATGCACATACATTCCAGATGTCTCTTACAAGGACACCAGTCATATTGCCTTAGTGCTCTTTTTATCTTAATTATATTTTTAAAAGACCTATCTCCAAATATAGTCATACTCTAAGGTATAGGAGTTCAGGGCTTCAACATAGGAAGTTTGGAGAGACACTCACTATTCAGTCCTTAACAGAGTGGCAGTAAAAGTGGAAAGGAGATAAGCTGAAGGACAGATATAAAGTAGAAATCAATATGACTTACTGTTTGATGAGTCAGTTATACCTGAGACATAAAGTCTGCCTGATATTTGGTTTAGACAATCAGGTGGGCCTGATTTTGAAAAATTAGGCCATTTGTCAAAAAAAAAAAAAAAAAAAAAAAAGAAGAAGAAGAAGAAGAAGAATACTGAGAGAGGCTTAGTTATATTTTCAACATGATACAATTGAAACAGTAATTTCTAGTTGACAGTGAAGTAAAACTTCAGAACGTAAGAAAAAATAATATGTATGGAAACTAAGGATACAGTAAGATTATCCACAGAGAAAATGTAAAACAAGAACAGAAGAGAATGAAATCCTGATGAATAACACTAAAGATTAGATAAAGAATCTGAAGTCAAACATGAAATCTTTAAACGTATGTCAAGAGAATTAAAGAATGAAAACAGAAAAAAGTGGTACAAAAATTAAGTGACAGAAGAATTCCGTTGGATATAATTGTTAATTCTTAAATCTTTTTCAGAAACTAACATTTTACTTCAAGGATCATATTGTATACTTTTTATGAATTGTAATTTGTTTGTGTTAGTAAGTTAGAATAATCGTTTGTGATTATTTTTAACTATTCAGAATGTGTTCAAAATACTGATATATATATAACTTTCACTATATTCTTGCACAAATTTCAAATCCTTAAAATGAAAACATGTTTTTAAATATGATGTCATAGATCAGTAAATTGATCTTTTTTCAGAATTATTCTAGTCAATTCCATTTATGTTGGAAGACAAATTCTAAGGTCATCTATAAAACACATGCCACCCACAGGGATAGATAGATGGATAGATTGATTGATCCATATACGTATACATATTTGTGTTTACATATACGTCTGTATATATATGCATAAATGTCTTAAATACTCTTGTAAAAGTGGTAACATACTTAATGGCTAATATTTGAATAATATAACAAACATCTTAGAATGCCATTGTCTTAGCAGTTAGAATTTTTTTCATGAAATCTACCTGAGTGGCCCTAATGATTTTAAGTAGAAAATTAAAAAACAAATTCCATATGGGAGTAATGTTTATTATGCTATACTATGAGTATTATTTTTAGACAATCAGAGACATATACACTATTCTGGAGACACTAAGGCACAGATATCAGTGATTTATTATTGTTTTTAAAAAGCAGCAAAAGGGAATATTAATTCTGGAAGATTTTTAATCAATTTAACACTATTATACATTAAAGATTTTTTTTTTTCCACAAACATTCCCTCACAAAGCCGGTAGTTTCATATTTACACAGTATTAATTTTAGCAATTTTAAGTGTTAATCTATGATACAATAATGTTACTTCAGAAACATAAAAAATATAGTCCTTTTTAACAGCCATGCTCCCATTTTTGATGAAAGCTAGTTAGTTTATCCTAACGTATAACTTTAAAACTTTAAAAATGCATAACAGATATTCAGTCAGCTTTATAAAACCTTTAAGACAGAAGGCTGTCAAACAGAATAGACAGAGGGCTCGTCATCACTTATGTCTGAATCTTCATCCACTCCTTCAATGACTGATTTTTTCCCTTTACAACAGGATACAATTAATCCGATCAAGAATACCTGTAAATTTAAAAAAGCTGGGTGTTATTTTTCAAACCTAAAATCACTTAAAAGAAATGCATTTAAAATTCAATGGAAGTACTATGATACAAAAGGACTACTGATATACAAACAAGGAGTTTATATACTGAACTTTATAAAGGAAAATCATGCCTGGGAAATCTGTACTTACCCCAAGAAAGGCCCAGTTACCAAAATAGTATGCGGCACTAAAGAACCAGAATTTGTGAAGAAATAGGTATGTCCGGGTAACGGTACACTGATCTATAAAATAGCAAAAAAAAAAAAAAAAAAAAAAAAAAGAACTATGGTGAGATAGTTTCTTCTTAATATGGATTCATTCTATATCTAAAATGTGATTAGCCAAAGCTACTGGCCAAGATCATACAATCAGTAAACGTTTAGAGATAGATAGAACTGAAATCTAAGTTTCTCTCCCAAACCCACTCTTAACCACCTTAATATAGTGTTAAACTGCCAACTATTATGACATATTTAAAAAAAATTAATGCCACCACTGTAATCTGGATTTTAAGTTAAAAACATTATCTTGACTAATTTATTTGAAACAAAAATACTTTTAAGCTATAGTGTCAGACATCCTAAAATAAAACAAGGATAAACTTTTCCAATGAAAAGCAGGAAAAACTGAGCAAAGGAATCAGATATAATTGGAATTAACTTGCACTTTTCTAAGAAATGAATTCTCAGAACAGATCAAACATGGGAAGGTTCTTTTGAATCTTTTTCTTTTTAATAATGCTGTTGAAAAAATACAAAAATCATTATTCATTGCTATTCTTCCTGTTTAAACTTTAGAGATCATTTATAGCTAAATTAAAAATAAATCATATTTTTCTTCTACAAATAAAATGTAACTCATAAGGTAGTAGACTGTTTTTTTGATATTTGTGTCAGATTCTATTAGTATTATCTAAATATGTTACTGCCATTAGGTTACAAATACATGTATACATATTCACATATATCTAGTAAATGATGTTTAAGGAAATACTTGCTCACCCAAGCTATTCAGAACGGCCAGGCTTGAACAATATTGCATAACCGTGTGAAAAATTTTATTTGCTACAGCTAATACAGGAAAACAACCTCATATATTTTAAGTGGCCTTTATTCTTTACAAAAGAAAATTTTCATCTTACAAGGCAACTTCTTTCAGTCTATTAATTACAAAAGAGATTTTGATTTCTGCATTACTTTTATCCAAAATGGACAATAGCAAAACATCCTGCATTCAATTATAAGACCAATATAACATCTTTCTGGTGATTAAGGAAATACACCTTTTATTTTTATGAACTGTCTTCTCAGCTTCAATAAGTGAGTGTTATTTTTTCATAAAACAAAATTGAGCTGGGAACTTTGCAGCCCAGCTTTTATATAAAGGATCTAATATACTGTAAAAAAATTTTTTGGTTGATACATGATTTTTTGAAAAGTAGAAATCAGTTTATATTTTACCAAAGTACAAGAACTATCATATAGATATGTAAAGATTTGAGCCTGTGAATCTTACATACCTTCCACTTCAACATTGTACTCTAATATTTACTTCTGAATTGCTCAATATGAAACTGGACAAACCTGTCTCTTTTTCTTGCAAAACATGCAGTTTAATAGAGAAGCAACCTGTTCCTTCCACAGTGACCAATCTAATTCCTCTCTATTGATCCCTAAAGGGCTACTTCCATATCCCTTTTACTCTATCAACAGAAGAGTCTAGAAGGAATATTCACAGTTCTCTAAGAAACCCAAAAAGCCTTCAAGCAGTAGTGGCTGAACAAATGTTTCCCTGCCTTCCTGTAATAAGGATGCAAGATTACAGTTTTACACCAAGTGCTGGGAGTTCAGTATACCAGAGGAGACTCCTAGATAAGAATCCTATTGTCACTTACTCTCTGCTCCTACCACAGTTTATTCTCACTTCAATTACAGAATTTACTCCATAGTAATATATTTAATTTGTCATTTTTCCTATTCAATAAGCCTGAGTATTCTCAAGTACCCATCAGAGCATACCTGTTCATTCATATTCAACATGACTGGGAATATCTTATTTAAACTATATATTGTTGCCAGGCGTAGTGGCATATTCCTGTAATCCCAGCAGCTCGGGAAGCTGAAACAGGAGGATTGAGAGTTCAAAGCCAGCTTCAACAAGGACAAGGTGCTAAGTAACTTAGTGAGACCCTGTTTCTAAATAAAATACATAACAGGGCTGGGGATGTGGCTCAGTGGTTGAGTGCCTCTGAGTTCAATTCCTGGAACCCGCCAAAAAATAAAATAAAATGTGTATTGTTAAATAGTATACTTTCTATTCACTAAAAACTGATATGATTCCAAGGCTATTAAAACAAGACACTTGAATTTCATATCTTAAAAATGGAAGTATAAATGAAATGTCCCGCATGATGAAAGAAAAGCCATGGCTCTATGCTCCAACCCACTGGAGGTGGCTACCACTTGGTCTCTTTGCCATGTGAATGGGCAAATCAGAAGTGTGGTGCCTGTGTACTTGTAAGATGAGAATCTCATCATTTTTGTGTAAAGACCAAATAAGGTATTATCAAAAACCCTGTGCAAAGTGCCATTTAATATCAGCTCAACTGAACAAGTATAAGCTTGATTGTAAAAAGTCAGTCTTCTCAATACTGATAATACTCCAAACTTTAATCATACCCTATTTGAGTCAAATGTATGATATGTCAAGATCATTGTACTGTCTTGAGCAACTAATAAAAAAATATATAAATTCTATTACATATTTTCATACTTAAAGATGTTCTGAGAATAATAATTTGACTGAATTAAAAACTTCAGATCTACAACAGGAATTTTAAGTCAGAGATTGAGCTGGCAGAAGCAAGTAAAATTGTTATTCTTTAGTCGTCTAATAATTCATCCAGTGACATTTTAAATTGGCATATACTCATATTCTTTGGATTACCATCAAAATCATACTTTAAATATTTTTCCTATCATATTATTTACATGCTCACTATTTTTAAAGGTTGTGATTGATCTTTGACACAGCTTTCCAACATTGTTAGTAGTCTTTTTTGTTGAAATACAACATGACTAAAAGTACATAAGAACATGTAGCAGCTTTTGTAGTTATCTTTATACGTCTATTATATTGAGTTCTATTTATAGTAAATGGCATACACCCACAGAAGAATTTCTATTAATAAGTTCCATGCACACATTTCAAATTTAAGGGATGATTCCACACTGAGTAAATGGAGGGGAGCTTCTTCTCTACAATCTGTCAACTTGTTGCTGCTCACCTGAATCACAAATATCTAGATTTATGAATTTCATTCGACATTATCTGATAAAGTTAGCAAAAACATTCTGAACTTGGTTTTACCTCAAAGGAAATTTTCAAGTTGGTGAATGTTCCAGTTAGGGATTGTGTTTTAAAATCAGAGGTGTTCAAAGGACTTCTGACTATTGTAGCTCAAAAAAACATAGAAGTTCCAATTAAACTGACAACTAAATGTTAACAATAAAATCTAAAATGCATTATTTTTCTTTCTGATGACAGTGGCCACACAAAAAAGAAAAAAATCAAAATTTATAGTCAAGAAAGTCATGTGAAGCATATGAAAACAATAAAAAATGTTTAAATCTTGTTACTTCCACCCTTCTTCCATCTCTTCTATCATCACAGAAATAATTGAAAAATGTAATGAAACCATTGTTTGGCATATAATTGGAAACTTTTCCTGATAACTTATATATATATAATTCCTGTTTCCTCTTAGAGTACTTACTATGTCCTTTTTTAAAAATGTGTGTTGACTGCTACTAAGATAACTATAGCTGTTGATTATAATAAATAGCACCTTTTCCTTTAAATGTATTTAAAAAAATTACTGTTGATTTAAGTCACAATTGAGTTATGTTAAACCTTCACTAGAAATCATTTATAAATAATTATTGTACTTACTAATTAAATCCTTATGTGGTTAGAAATAGAAAACATTTGAGAAAACTCATATCTCATGGTTACCCATGACTATAATAACTTTGGTTTCTGATTAGGGTCTTACTACTATTGAAGTATTATAAGGGGCATATAAATATTAACTATACACAGGACAAGAAACTTTGGACTTTATTTTTATATAATTAGGAGTTATTCATCAAGTAGTGTTAAGAGGGGATATAACATGAAATACAGATTGGAGGAGGGAACTCACAGTAGAGAGAGGTTCACTAAGAAGACAATTCAAGTGAAAAAAATTAGCTGTAGGGATGGAAAAGGTTGAATCTGAAAGATTTTTAGGATGTAAAGTCCCAGTTTATCAGTTTTATTGTCAAATAAATTCACAGCATATGAAATACATACACATAAAACATGTGAGAGAGTAGCAATATGCAACCAAATAAGTGGGAAGACAGAAAAAAATGAAAATATATAATAAAAGCTAAAGTTATATATTTAACTTAAAATTAACAGAGTTGTTGGTATGGCTTAGTGGTTTGATCCCCAGTACCAGAGAAAAAATTTAGCAAACTGCATAGCTACATAAGTGTTTTGTTAAATCTCACTGGGATTGCTCCATAAAGGGGAAAAGGAACTGATAAACATCAATAATCACAGAAATTCTAAGGAAAATAAATATTTTTATTATATCTTAAAAACAAACTATATTGGGCTAATAAAGATAGAATTTGTCAGCCGGGCATGGTGGGGGACACCTGTAATCCCTCCTCCTGAGGCAGGAGGATCGAGAGCTCAAAGCCAGCCTCAGCAAAAGCAAGGTGCTAAGCAACTTAGTGAGACCCTGCCTCTAAATAATATACAAAACAGAGCTAGGGATATGGCTCTGTGGTTTTGTGCCCCTGAGTTCAATCCCTGGCACCTCCTCCCAAAAGACAGGATCTGTTATATATTTTGCAGTAACGAATGAATAAGTTTTACAGTAATCTTTTTTTTTTTTTTTTTTTTTGAGACAGGATATTGCTTTGTCACCCAGGCTGGGCTCACTGACGATCCTTCAGTTTCATTTTCCCCTCCAAGCAATTGGTAATTGTTTTTTATTACTTTATCTTTCTCATGAAACAAAAGCATTTTAAGGGGTATACTTGAAAAAATTAGAGACAGAAAGTTGAAATTTAGTTCTTGAATCAGCCACTAATATACTGTGAGATTCTGGGATGAGCCATTTAACTTCTAAGTATCAATTTCTTTATAAGTGACAAAGTTAATGTCTCCTTATGTTATGTGGTGATTGGCTAGATCGACCTTTTGAGAATTAAATTTAGAGAGAGATCTACGTTTGATTAAAAAAAAAGGAAAAGTGATGTTTTCTGAGTTAGCAACCTTAAGCAATAATCTGTAAGTAGCTGAGAAGCTTCACAAAATTAGTTAAGCTGGCTCTAGTATGGACTCTGAAGAATTTAGAAAGTTTATAACTAATTAACTTCATTATATTGTCTTAGTTGAACTTTATCAGGACAATCAAAATGTCACCTAGAAAAAGAACTTCCACATTAGGAAACTTTCTCAATCTCCAGCAAAATCCAGGAAAAATTATGCCATGATCAATACTCAATTTTCTGCTCTACATGGCAACCTTGCCTGAAAATGGACATAATATATCAGGCTATCTCAGCTAGATGATCCCAGCCAATAAGATCAATGAGGCCCTTCTTTGTGCCTTCATGCTTACCTAAACTGTATGACTATAAATTTGGTTTTCCATGTAGACTCTTTTTCCCTGGTCGGAATTCACTAATCCTGAGCCTGTAGTTTCTTTTAATACTTAACATTTACTATAGTAAATTGATAAACAGTCATCTGATGAATATATTAGTCTCCTCTCAGGTTATATGAAGCTAAATATAGATGTTAGAGACAAAGATAGGGTAGTTTGTAATTCTTAGTTCTCCATCTCATTACTCTAACTTTAATATTGTACTACCCATTTTACAGGTTTGCTAGATTTCAATCAAATGAGGTTATCCATTCAAATGTATTATGTGTCAAATGAAAGATTATATGTAAATATAAAGTACATAACTATGAAGATCTATTTTACTCTGTTGAAAACAAAGCTTTCTGGTTTAAAATGACAATCAGTTGTTTCTTATCCTTCCCAAGACCTTATTAAAGTTACAGTACAGGAATAAAGCCAGAAGCAATCCTTTAACTGTGAAGAGAATATTGGACCATCAGCTGATGAGAGGCTTCAACAATAATTTGGAAGATGAAAAGCCACATTTAAGGTCTCCAGTAAAACAGATGATTTTCCTCCCATTTATTTTAAAATATAATTTGAAGATCAAGAAGTCTCAACCATATCCACAGAGTTCCCAGCAATGAGAAATCATAGTTTCTGACACTTAATATGAATTGACATGAATATGAATAGATCATCAGATATATAGAAATCTATCAGCATGAGGGGAAAAGAACAGGATAAACAGAATTGTTCCAAGATAAACATAACTGTAATTTTATTTAAAGAAAACCATTTAGGAAAATGTTTAGTGTCTTCAGATACTGAAGATGATGTTACATCCATTAAGACTAAGGATGACTGGAAAAGAACAATCAGAAGAATAAAGTATCGGTAAGAATGCATTACATGAAATAAAAATTCAAAATATAGTTCATAAAGATGATTATATATTTAAGAATTTAGAACAAAGTGGCAGAATACATGAAGTATGAGATGAGACAGATGATCAACTAAAGAACAGGAACTCCCAAAAAGGAAAGCAGGAAATAGAAACCATGATGTTAGCTTAAAAAAAAAAAAAAAAAAAAAAGACTGGTATTGGCTATCTCCTCAGTTAAAATCAAAGACAAAGATGACACCTTGCCCTTAAGATATAAGAGAAAATTATTTCTGTAATTGTATTGGGCTAATAAAGATAGAATTTGTCAGCCGGGCATGGTGGCGCACACCTGTAATCCCAGCAGCTTGGGAAGCTGAGGCAGGAGGATCGAGAGCTCAAAGCCAGCCTCAGCAAAAGCAAGGTGCTAAGCCCAAACTACCCATCAAGTGTGACACAAAAATACTTTTCAGATACACAAAATACTTTTCAAATATGTATTTCATACACACAGCTTTTTTTTTTTACTATAGCAAAACTAGGGACATAGAAGAGAAAATTAAGAAGAGATTGTTTACAATACATCAAAAGTTTAATGATCAGAAATTATAGCATTAAAAATTTGTAATTAAAATTTGTAAAACAGAATCAGAGCAATTGAACCAAATAAGAGAGAAAGTCAGTAGGTTCCAAGATGAAAGCCTTTAAGTCTATACAATGAATTTCATCTAACATAAAGAAGCTAGAAGATATTAGGCATATTAATGTCTTAGGCTAGTGGAAAAAGAAAAAAGAAAAAGGGTGGTTTACGAATGTTGTTTGAAGGAGACAAAGCGACAGAGAGCGAGAAAGAGAGATGGCTGAATGTGTGTATTTCATTGTCAAGGAGCTTACTTACATTCATATAAGAGACTGGGACAGGTATCAATTAAGAGAAAGATGATGTTTTAAAAAATATAGATGTTTTAGGAAATAAAAGAAAAAAGGAGAATGCACACATTTGGAGATTTAATAAAGGTCTCGTTTGAAATAAATCTTATAAGATGATTAGGATTCTGACTAATGAAAATGGGAAGGATAGAGGTAAAGAACAGTTGTGACATTCTAAGAATGTAATTGAAAAGGAATGATGGCAAAGATGTCCATGTCCAGAAAGTATATTCTAAAAAGCTAAAAACTTGTATGACAGGGTAAATAGTGACAGTCCTTAAAACCCAGAGAATTTATCAGATTAGAAGAAGGGGAAGGTCTTATGTTTATTATTGATGAAATGACATTATCAGAACACTTTGGAACAGTGGTTTCTATGATGGGTTCTCAAACTAGAACCATGAGAAAATTAGGAGGTAGGGTTCTAGTTCAGAACCACTAAATCAAAAACTTTGCAATCTGTGTCTAAAAAGCCTTACAAGTGATTCAGATGTATACAAAAATTTGATAACTAGTTTTTCAGAACAATTAAGCCAATATCAGTATGTAGTGCAAATCAGAGTGTAACAATACTGAAAACGTAATTTAAGTGAGATGTAATGAAGGTAAGATGAGAAAGTCATTATGACAACTGACTCTGCATCCTTTAGTAAAATAACTAGGTGTGAGTAGGAGTGAATAAAGATTAAATGTACTTTGAAGAATGATGGTAGTATAAGAATGCGGGTAGTGGAATTTCTCAGTATAATCCAAAGTCCTTATCTAATAGTTTGTATTGTCTTCTCTAAGAACTATTCACTTTAAACATTCTTATGGATATAGTACCAAAATAAGACAAAGCTTGGAGTATTAATTTCACATAATGTCTCAGTCTCATTTGGAACTACTCATAGCGGGATAACTGGCTAATATCTTTCTTTTGCTTTCTTCCTTGACCTATACACACTAACCTATATAACACATTCCAACTACACACATGCTTTCAGCCATCAGGAAAATCTAATGAGTTAGCAATGACCAGGTAGCTCTGAGAAGTTATTGAGTTATCCTTTTTCTTCTTTATTTATGAAGAAAAACCAAGAACTAAACAAAGTCACCTAGGCTCAAAGGAAAAAAAGAAAAGAAAGAAATGCATACCCTTAATAGGTGCAAACATGTTTTAAAGATAATTATTCTAGATATAATCAAACCTTATAGAAAGTGAAACATTAGGCAAGTATTTTCTAATTAGAACTCAAAACCATAGGCATCGCCTCTAACCACTTTCTCATATCTACTCATACACTCACCTGCAAATCCTATTGGCTCTATCTTTAAAATATTTCCAGATTCTGACCATCTGTTGCTATGGCCACTACTATAAGCTCTGCTTTGGATTACTGCAAAAACTTCCTGTCAACCTGCTTTTGTCCTTGGTTCATTATGGTCTGTATCACAGGTTGGCAAAATATGGCACACAGGAAAAGTCAGGACTGCCACTTATTTTATGTTTTATTGGAACACAGCCACAGCCATCCATTATATACTGTTTATGGCAGCATTCATGTGCAAAGGCAGAGACAAATGGTTGTAGTAAACTATGTTCCACAAAACCTAAAATATTACTATGTGGACCATTACAGAAAAAGTTTGCCAAGCTTTGGACTATATGAAACACAGTCTGAGTGATCTCTTAAGAACATATGTACATCATGTCCCTGTTCTGCTCACAATCTTCCAAATACTTTCCTCTGAAAATAAAAGTCGAAGTCCTTAAGATTATCTGCTTGCTATTCCTCTACCTTCTCAGCTTAATCCCACACCAAATTTACTATTATCTCTACTGGAATGCTCTTTCCCAGATATCTTAGTTTACTCCTTACTTCCTTAAAATATTTTTGCTCAAATGCCATCTTCTCAGAAACAATTTCTTTCCTACTATATTGAAACATGTGAACCATTCTTCCATCTGAGCACTACTTACCCTTCCTGGGGCCCTTTATTTTTCTCCATAGTACATATCACCTGATATACTTATTTGTCTGTCTCCTTCTAAGTAAGATTGATGGGGACAAGAATCCTTGATTGTTTCATTCACTACTTTGTATCTCTGTCACTTAAAATTGTACCTGGCACATAGCAGTCATCAACAATCATGTTAAATGAAAAGCACAGGAATGCTAGAATAAATAGAACTAAAAGATCATGTAAGGCACTTGAAATTAAAACATATATAAATTTGTGATAATTTAGAAACTAACTGGACTGTGACCCTCAATGGTATTGAAGATAATGTCAGTAACTTCCAAAGATGCTTGAATTACAATATAGCAATTAATATGTTTTATCCCTCATACAGAATTGTTTTCTAGATAAGGTTATTAAAATTATCTCTAGTACTAGAATTAACTTGTCTTCATGTTATAGATCATCCCAACTTTTTGACTTGCATCCCCAAATTTGTTGACTATAAAACAAAAGGACAAATATAGATTTTTTGTTTTGTTTTGTTTTTTAACAAGGATTGAACCTAGGGGCATGTAAGCACTGAGCTACATCCCCAGCCCATTTTTATATTTTTATTTAGAAACAGGGTTTTGCCAAGTTCCTTACGGCCTCCCTATGTTGCTGAGGCTGATCCTCCTATCTCAGCCTCCTGAGCTACTCAGATTATAGGAATGAGCTACCACACACAGCCAAATATAGCTTTTTGAAAGGTCACTATCCCATGTTCTTTATTCTGAGGGACTTAGTGACTTCTATTCTCCTAAAGAAGGTCATCTTGTTAATTATAAAATTTCAGAAAGCTTCACTTAATACGGACTAGGAAGTGTTAAGTTGATAGTTCACATTCAAACCTGCCTTTTAAATAAAGACAGTAACAGTCTTCCACTGCTTTCATTTCAAATAGTATTTATGAACCACCACTGGGCAGAGCACCACATCCCAAACACCATCATCCCAAAGCACTAGCATCACTTTTCTACTGAATCACTTAAGGCTTAGTTTCTAGAGAAATCTCTCAACCAGCTTCATTCTCGGCCTGTTAAAACTAGTCTTTGTTAAAAATGAACATTTTATCTGTAACTGTAAATATCAAATGCCAAGCATCATCTACTATAGTAACTCTTTTAGTAACATTGGTTTTAAACACAAGAAAAATATTTTTCTTTTCTTCCAGGCCAAAGTTTGGGGAGGGAGGTTTAAAAAACAAAAATCACCTGAATCCATTATAAGTGACAACATAAATGTAAACAGTATGGCTTAGATACAAACTTCAAAATAAAATTTCAAAGGACCACAAAAGTTCAAGGAGAAAAAAATATTCCATGTTCTGAGAAAAGATGGTATAAAGAATGAACTAATCTTTGAAAAGTAACTATCTTCCACACTCCCACTTTTTAACAAACTGGAAAGAACAAACATCTTCCTAAAATCAATATTTACTTGGCAAATGCATATCACTATATTGTTTCTCACTGATTTTGCCTTTAAAGATGTTTAATTGTGCTTTTGTTCAATTAGAAAATAAAAGTATTTATTTTAAAGAACAGAGTAAATATCTACTTCTTGCCTGCCTTAGGCAAAACCAGAATTTTAGTCTTCGTTTATGCACAAAAGCATCAAAAAATGAGATAATATATATATATATTCTTCCACTTACCATTGATGTTTACTTTTCTATTAAAACATATAAAGTTGTACCAATACATTTTATTTATTCTTATTTAAAGTAGTATCATTAATGGGTAAATACACAGTTGTATCTTTTGATTTTGCTATTACTTTTCTAACCTTGGTAGGGCTTGGAAACTGGTTAGCTATTGGAAGAGACAATATACATATATAACTTCAAGACTTCCATCAGAATAAATAGTTTAGGAGACAGAAAAGGAATAGGATCACTCCTCACTACCCCATGACCAGGGAAGGTGGTAAGAAAGTGGAAAAGAAAAGGAAAGGAGCTCAATATTGGACTTTATGTTTCAGGGGTTGACAGGACATGCTTGTTCCTACAGATGAACTAGAAGACAGTTAGAAAATAAGAGCACAAATTTAATATTCTGAATTCTTGATTTCACCCCTTTGAATTACTAAGCATGAATAACCTCTATATGTCAACTGTCGATTCTCCAAACATCACTAATGAACATCATTGACCTAGCAAAGCTAAATTGATTAGAGGAACTGCAATGAGAGAGAACATGAAGAAGAAATACTGAGAAGAATATTTATAAGGTTTTAGGGAATGGGGTTGGCTGGACCACTTAACATCTTGCAGGGTGGGGAACTAGCTAGAACTAGACAAAGTTTATGATGAAATAGTTTTGGATTAGTAGGTACAATGAAAGGGAAAATCTTGAAGCAAGCCTTACTGAGCAATTAATCTTGCTAAATGAGCTATTTTAGTGGTTTCAGTCAGGAGTATTTCCTAGAGCAAGTAACTAAACCAATTTAAAAAAAAATATTACTGAACATAAGGATAGGGAAATACGCCTACATTCAGCATGGCTTAGTGTAGTGACACTATGTTGGTGTCACCAGCTACACACATTTCAGAGGGTTAAAGCTTTCAAAATTTATTGATTGGCACTTGAGAATGGCTTAGATTTTATTATAAATTGTTGAAATTAAATATGATACTCTGTGATGGACAATATGATGGAGCTGACCAAGTATATTTGGAAAATAACCAGTAAGAAGGCTAACTTCCTGATACAATTTATGCAACTATTCTGATTAGAAAATCTGCTTGCTTATGTTCATAGCTTTCAAAGCAAAATCTTCACATAAGAAAATGTTAAAAATAGCTCTATTATTTCATGTATTTGTTGATTGATTGTACATCATATTCTGAGAAGTGTCTCTTCAGGTCCTTGGACCATTTATTGATTGGTTTATTTGTTTTTGTTTTTATTTTTATTTTTGGTGTTTAGCTTTTTGAGTTCTTTATATACCCTAGAGATTAGTGCTTTATCTGATATGTGAGGGGTAAAAATTTGCTCCCAAAATGTAAGCTCTCTATTCACCTCACAGATTGTTTCTTTTGCCGAGAAGAAACTTTTTAGTTTGAGTCCATCTCATTTATTGATTCTTGATTTTAATTCTTGTGCCACAGGAGTCTTACTAAGGAAGTTGGGGCCTAATCCCACATGATGGAGATTAGGGCCTACTTTATCTTCTATTAGACACAGGGTCTTTGGTTTTATTCCTAAATCCTGATCCATTTTGAGTTTGGTTTTGTGCATGGTGAGAGATAGGGGTTTAATTTCATTTTGTTGCATATGGATTTCCAGTTTTCCCAGCATCATTTGTTGAAGAGGCTATCTTTTCTCCAATACATGTTTTTGGCACCTTTGTCTAATATAAGCAATTAGAGAAATGCAAATCAAAAATCACTGTAAGATCTCATCTCACTCCAGTGAGAATGGCAGCTATTATACATACAAACAACAATAAGTATTGGTGAGGATGTGGGGGAAAAAAGGTACACTCATACACTGCTGGTGGGACTGAAAATTGGTGCAGGCAATATGGAACGCAGTATGGAGATTTCTTGGAAAAGTAGGAATGGAACCACCATTTGACCCAGCTATCCTTCTCCTAGGTTTATACCCAAAGGACTTAAAAACAGCACACTACAGAGATACAGGTACATCAATGTTTATAATAGCACAATTCACAATAGCTAAACTGTGGAGCCAACCTAGATGCCCTTTAATAGATGAATGGATGAAAAAAATGTAGCATATATACACAATGGAATATTACTCAGCAATAAAAGAGAATAAAATCACATCATCTGCAGGTAAATGGATGGAGTTAGAGAAGATAATCCCAAGTAAAGTTAGCCAATCCAAAAAAACCCCAAATGTCCAATGTTTTCTTTGATATAAGGAGGTTGATTCATAATGGGATAGGGAGAGGGAGCATGGGATGAATAGACGAACTCTAGATAGGGCAAAGTTGTTGGAGGGGAAGGGGGGCTATGGGGTTATAAATGATGGTGGAATGTGATGAACATTATTATCCAAAGTACATGTATAAAGACATGAATTGGTGTGAATATACTTTGTATACAACTAGAGATATAAAAAATTTTGCTCTATATGTATAATAACAATTGTAATGTATTCTGATGTCATATGTAAATTTAAAAAAAATAGTTCTATTATTAAAAAAATAGAAAGGAAATTCATAGAAAAATCCTAAATTGTTTAAGGAAACTGGGTCACATCATCAAATATAGAACACCAACTTTCCATTTTAATTGGTAAATTATTTAAAACTAAATGAAAAAAAAATCTTCAATAGGTTTTAAAGTACTATGTGCCTTTAGAGAAGATTTTAATTTCTGAAGAGTTTTAAATATGTTTCTTGTGGATTTAAATTGCCCTTTTCCATTCAGTTTCAAAAGAAATATATCATGTAAACTTAGTCAATGACTCACTTTACATGATTGGTTATGTCTATAATTAAGTCAAAATTTATTTGATACTAAAAATATATACCAGAAATGATAGAAAGATATAAGGAATGAATTATTTTGTAGCAAATTCAAAATTAAAAGTAAACATGAAAGATTAGCTTACTTTCATAAGTTTTACTTTTCATCTAAATTACTTAGGGAATCAGCAAATAGCATTGTACTAACTTTTACAATCAAAATAAATCCTGTCATTTTGTGGGACAAAATACATCATGTTAAATCGCTGGAGATACAAATTTAAATTTGCAGAAATAAGAAAAATAATGCATATAATGTAAATATTTGTAATGCGCATAATACATAATTATGCAAATAACATTGCATAATATCTCTAAAATGGAATTCATAAATGTTTTCTTCAACAGTTTCACATTTTGGTCTATACTTGATTATTGTAATTTTTTTTTAAAGAGCAGCTATTCAGATGGTATACAGTGATTCTCATTGTAGGTTTTTTCCTCCTAGAATCATTCTCTAAACATATGCATAACATTTTTTGAACGATGTTTCATGGTCCTTGACCTCTTAATGTTTCTGCATTTTTTAATCAGAAGGATACTTTCTGCCATGTAACTACAGTACAGGTATTAAGTTCAGGACATTTAATATTGGTATTATATTTTTATTTATCCTGCCATTCATTTTCCAACACCATCATATATCCCTTTAATTTCTATTTTTATTTTTAATTTTTTCTCTGTTTGTTTTGGTATTGGGTATTGAACTTACAGGCTCTTTACCACTGAGCTAAATCCCTAGCCCATTTTTTTATATTTTATTTTGAGACAGGGTCTCTCTAATTTGCTGAGGTTGGCCTCAAACTACAATCCTCCCACCTCAGCCTACAAAGTTGCTGGGATTACAAGTATATACCCCTGCTACTATTCTTTATAGTACTTTTATCCTCAAGTACAAAATCAAATCCAGATTTATGTATTATATTTTATCATGTCTCCTTAATATTCTTTCATCTGTAGCCGTTCCTCAGCCTCTTTGTCTTTTATGACATTGACATTATTAAAGCACACAGGACAATTACTTTATGGCATGTTCCTCAATTTGGGTTTGTCTGCTCTTTCATTTTGATTTAATTCATGTTATCCATTCTTCTCAGGGTGTCAGTTAATGAAACACAAAAAGCAAATTTATTCCTCAGTGAGGATAATTCTGATCACCTGATGCAGATATTGTCCAATTTCTCTAATATATAGCTACTATTTTCCCTCTTTATACAAATAAATAATCTATGGATAGATCTCTTTGTGGTTTTAATCCATGGTTCCCTACATTGAATTTACTTTCAATAACTAGTATTACATCTACCTGTAAATGTTTTGTTTGGGCCATTTATAAGTCAGGATTTCATTGGTACATTCATTCACTTTAAAACAGTTTTTTGTTACTGGCCAATATTCTGAGTTAGCCTTACTCAAAATCTTTTCTTTGGTTAACTATTCTATAATCTGTGTCAGTAATCACAAAGCCAGAACCTTGCAAGTCTCCATTTATACTCATTCTCTTAGTGATCCTTCACAGTCTCTTCCCATCCATTCCTGACTAGCCCAGCATAAACTTTTTCCTCCAAAATTCTAGATCCAATTCAACTGCCAACTCAATATGTCTACTTGAATGTTTAATGAATAATTCAAACAAAAAAATGCTCAAAACTAAATGATGTTCTCTTTCAATAAATGAAGTAGGAAAACTGACATACAGAATACATAAAAGCATTCATTTGGGGAAAAAAAATCAAGAGGTATTACCCAAATAGTAAGCTCTTGAATGCTTTGGTATGATTCTGTATTAAAAATCAGTTGTTGGGGCTGGAGCTGGGGCTATGGCTCAGCGGTAGAGTGCTTGCCTCACACATGTGAGGCTCTGGGTTCAATCCTTAGCACCACATAAAAATAAATAAACATATTGTGTCCATCTACAACTAAAAGACAAATTTTAAAAAACTATATTAAAAATCAGTTGTATGTACTATTTGTAATATTTATATGCTTTTAGTTCATATAACATCCAATATGTGGGATTTTAAAATACTATTTAATCAATATTATTTCAATCTCAAATTGAAAACACATTAAGGAATTTTCTCATTGAAAAATGTACTCACTTTACTTTTTTAATGATAATTATTTTTGAGTTGCAGAATAATTCACTATTACTTCAGCTCATTCAAACCATTCTCAATGGTTTAAAGATTTGCCATTAACTAAATCTCTTTCTAAAGAATCAACACTATTGACCACTAGACATGGCATTTTCTTGGGTATTAATATACTGTAGTTTCTGGTTCATCTCTTATTTTCCAAAATTGTATGTCTTTTCCAACACCTAGATTTAGCCTTTTGATTTCTGGCTTTCTGTATACTGTCTGTGCCTTCATTCTTTTGTGGCTTCAAATAACCACTTCCATTTTATTTAAAAAGCAACAACAACTTATTTTTAAACTTAAAGGGCAAATGATGCAATAGTTTTACATTTTATTTTTCTCAAACAAAACACAAAATATGTTACATGTAGGAAAAAGAGACTTGGAAGGAGACTTGGAAAAAGACACTTGGCATCAAAGTCTCAGTCTGATACTATTTGTGCAACTTTTAACTCTTAACTCTTGGAGCTCTAGTTTCTTCATCTGCAAAATAAAATTATTTAGATAATCTTTCTAGGATTTTTTAGTTCACCAGAAATGATAGAAAGATATATAGGAAATAGTTTCTAACCCACGCAGCTCTTTATGGCTTTTATTACCATTTCTGTCTCCCATGCAAACATCTGGGGACAGGGATATTTTCTAACATAACCTATGCAATGTCTTAGGTAAACCATTTCAGAAGGATAGGTAGTGAATATTTGTTAGCCAAAGCAAAATGGTTTGATAAACAAGTGTTATTTATAGAGATTATATTTTGAATCATCTCTTGATGGACTTGTTTACTACAAAACAGTGTTCATCTACTTTTTAAGTTATCAATAAAATTTTTTCTTTTAACGTTCTGATATGCAATTAAGTTTGCGTTAGATTATACTTTTGTCTGCTCAGTTTCTTCTTTGTAATTCATATAGTTTGGTTTAACATATCAGCTCCTATTTTAGCAACTAACTTCACTCAATTTGTCCTAGTAACATCATATCTTCAAGCTAAAACCTAACCCTATGGATTACTTGATAATTTTTAAGGCTCCTCTCTTTATATGTATTATTTTAACAAATAATCAGAATAAATCCACAAAAATGAAGTTTAATCCACAGAGAGCATTCTAGTAACTTTAATGTCCAAATAAGACAACACAAATTTACTTTAAGAAAAGATAAAATAATTCAATAAAACAACAGAAATGAGACTTTGGGTTCATGGATTTTTAAAACTGGTCATTTGGGAACATATTGTTTGATCACTCTCCATATTCTTCAAATGAATCTATGCTCCTGCCACAATTTATTGTTACATAACATGCCAAATATATTTATGTCGTTATGCCTTGTTAATGCACATTTTTTTCCTTTTCTTGGAATATCTTCAGGTTGTTTTGTTTGTTCATTCAGATTTAACTATTCTTTTGAGTCCAACTAAAATGTTATACTGCCCCCTGGGCAGAATAAATCATTATTCCTTCCACCTTTACATACTTTCATTATAGTTTGCCATTTATTTTCCTCCCATTACAATTATTACAATTATTTATTTTTGGATTCAGTTCTATTAGCCTATATGCTTTTTGAAGGGAAGAATTCTATATGTGTTTCCTCTGACATTTTCCCTTTCTCCAAAATCTAATCCAGTACTTATAGTGCCTATTGTATTTGTCCTTTAGAGCATCCTAATCTTTCATTTTTCTATATTCACTCAAATATTCATAATTATGAATATATATGTTCCTTTTAATAACTGTTGGCTTTAAAGCATTTTCCTCAGATCTACATATAAATCAATTATTGTTATTATTATTATTATTAATCCTTATTAAATTAAGTAGCAATCAAAGAATATAAAAATAAAAACCTAAAAGTCCCTTTGCATAAGAAATTTAAAACTTATCTTCTAATCTGCTCAACTGGCTCACTTTGAACATAAAAACTATGCAGAATACCTGTCAGGATAAATTAAGTATTCCTGTCGCCTTAAGAGAACTTTATAAACATAGTAAAACAGTCTATAAGATTACAGATAAATCACTCTATTTAATAGATTATTTTAAACACAGTGTAATCTATTCTTTGATAAATGACTTTGTCATTCTAAACATAATGCTCAAAATTTTTAGTAGTATTTTCTATATGTTTAATAAATGTCAGACCAACTCACACATGAATAAAATATTACTGTAAAAAGTCTCTAAAATGTGGTTGATGTTAAGAAGAAATAAATGTGCATATTTTTAGAATTTGTTGCCATAAATTTTTTCAGGAAAACTAGCAATCTTGGAAATAACCTATATTATCATACTGTTATTTCATTTCCAAATCTAAAAATCATTCTCTAAGATTGTTAACTTGCTGGGGCAAGGGGTGGGGTGGCAGCTCAGTGGTAGAGCACTTGCCTAGCATGTACAAGGTCCTGACTTTGATCCCCAGCACCACAGAATAAAAACAACAAAAATTCTATTACTTGCAAAAGATCACATTAAATATCTTATGCATTATATATACTATCATATCATCTACTCTAGTCAAATGTCCTCACCAAAATGTCATAAATAACAGTACTGAATTTTTTCCCTACCTGTTAAATTTCTTAGTTTCCATTTAAATGGATACAACTGTACCAGTCTCTCACCATATATGCCACTTCCAGACTATTCTTGTATATCTAATATCATGTCCTTTTCATCTTACCCTATCAATATTTAAACTACAGTCTCTTGGGAGAAAAAAAAAAAAAACTACCCTGCTACCCCAAATTCAATTACCTTATTTCTACCATCTTCTTTCAAGCATGCACAAGCAAGTTAAATGTTTAGATATGTGATATAGAAAAAAAAAAGGATTATGAAAAGTAAATGTAATCCATAAACCTAAAGGGTAAATTTTTGTACTGTAAAGTAACATTTCAAAAGATGAGACAACTGAAATGTTTAAGAAAAATGGTAGTTCAAAGAGTCATTTTAACCACAGTAAATTAGATTAGACTAAAGAACAAAAATACTGAATGTGATTCATAAAAAAGTTATAGACAAGTGTCTCATTTGACAAAAGGTCTATAATATACTAATTCATGCAGTTCAGCAACACAGGGACATTTTAAAATCCCCTTTATCAGTAAAATATATTCTTGAAACCTCACTATGTTTTTATTTGTGTTTCTAAGGTTTCAAGACCACTATAACAATTTGGGAAATAGATCTTCAAGGTAACTACCCCCTTAGTTTAAAAAAAAACAAAACTAAGCTAAACCAACACTAATTTTTCCTTCTATGTTCATTTAGCTAAAGATGATAACCAAAAGCACTTTAACTATTGACCCTCTTTTGTGATGTATATATCATTTTATAATAAAACATTTAGGAATAAAGTCACTAATAAAGTAGATTCAAACATTAAGTAGTATTTATTCATACTAGTAAGATTTAAACTATTATTTCTTCATACAAGGTAAAATAATATCTATTTTTCTATCTCATCTCTTGACTTTGCTCCTTTCTCTAGTTTTGATCTCTTTCCTTATTTCCTATGCCTCTGGACTCTGGTTGGTCAGCTGATGCTCTAACCCTCAGTGTGTACTTTGCTTCCCATACTTATATCCCCAATCCCACTTCAATTCCTCAAGTCATGCCTTCTCCAAACTGGTATGAATAACAATCATACCAGTTGTTCAGATTTGTTCAACAAAAATAGAAATTGATAATTTCATCTCTGTCCCTTCACATATTTACCTATCATTACCTTATCTTCAGTCAGAACCCATACATTTTCCTTCACAGACTATCAAAAATTTTTGCCACTTTCTTCAATAGTCTATTCTCAGTAGATGATATGAACTTATATTTCATAGCTAATCAAGAAATACCACTTCCTGCCACCCTCATAGTGTAAAAACTTATTATCCAAGACTTATTATCCTGTTTCCTTCTTAGTGATCTAGAAAAAGAGGTGTGCCTCATTCTTTCTAGCACATTATGCCTTTTTAATCATATTCTCCGGAATTGGATAATATTGGTCTATCAATCAGCCTTGCTGACATTTTTCTTCAACCTTTTCTGCTCTGCTACCTTCAATCTATCATCAACCCTAAAGTCTTTCCTAATTTTAAAAAACAAAACAATAATTCAACTTCCTTCTCTAAGTATCTATTAATAATTTCAACAAAGTAATATAAATTGTGACTACTATTCTTTCTATTCAATGAAATTAGTTTTACCTCCATTAGTTTTTTTCTTCTTTTCTGTCTTCCCTGTACCTTCTCTATCTGCTTGCCCTTAGAAAATGATTTCCTGAGTTTCAGTCTCCATTCTCTTCTTACTCTCTGTCCTCTGAATCCCTTACATTTATAGCCGGTTGCCTGTGAAATCTCCAACAGAATGTCCCCATGACATTTCAAGTAATGAACATGTCTTACATCTCTCTCTAATCCTAGTAACTTTTATCTTGTGTAGTAATATCAAAATTTATAAAACTAATTAGAAACTGGAGGGTCATTCTAGAATCTGTTTTTTTTATCACTACTTTGGATCTAAGCAATCAGAAATTCTTTAAATTTATTTCACAAATTTCTTTCATCATTTTCTATCATCATGAATTATATTTAATTCAAGTTTTTACCATCTTATTGGATTACTGTAGATAGGTCCCCTACTTTAACTTATTTCCATGCTCTGGTCTCAATTTCTTAAATCCCTTCTTTATATAACTATTATAAAAAACCTACTGAAAATAAGTCAGATGATAACTTCTATTTTCTTACTTAAAAAACTCTTTATTAGCTCTTCAGTCATTTTCTAAGATCTTTTATGATCTGGTTTCTAATTCTGTAATCTCATTCCTCCATCACATACTTACTCCCATAACTTAAAAACGATATGATAGTATATATAATTCATTAAAAAAACAATAATGTTTTGTGTCCCTCTTGAACATAAACCTGTATAATTTAATTTTGTTCATGCAATTTTCTTCTTGGCATAGAACAGCCTTACCTTGACACAAGCCAGATAAATTCTTCTTTCATCTTGAAATACAGCTCTAGTATCTGTTGAAAACTTTTTACTCTATAATAATCTTCAACAGGTAAAGCTACTCACTTCTTCCTTTAGGCTATCCCTGTACTCTATAACTGCTCCTATTACTCTCTATCACATTATATAGTTTACCCATCTAAAATAAAACCGCAGAAGTTATGTTTTTGATAATGGTAATGCATGAATGAGAAATATACTATATTTGACACATGGAGTAATAAATATACCATATTTGACACCAGTAAATAAAAGCATTTTGAAGACAAACAGAAAAAATTTTTATAAATTTTGAAAAAAATCAATTGGTAGTCTTTAATCAGAATTGAATACTATAATATTCAAAGGAAAAAATCACTTTTACAACTCATGGAAAATAGAAAAAAAATCATTCTCTAAAATATACAGTAGTTAAGAGCAAAGTCAGAGATTCTGTCAAAACAGTGAAATATTGTGCTCAAACATAACTGTATGTGCTTACAAGTTAATTGCTATTATAACTAATACTATTACTATAAACTAGAGTGATAAGGATGGATTAAAAATTGTTCCAGATCATAGGTACTTTTGGTCTCAGAATTTACAGATTCCAAAAAACTTTCTTGGAATTTTCAAAAAACAAAACAAAACAAAAACCCATTTAATAGTAATTGCTTATTATATTAGTAAATGTAAAAAATAATAACTACCTTTTGTTACTTCCTAAGTAACTAATTGATAATGGTTGATTCCTGAATGGAAATCCTTCCATCACCAAGAAATTCTGTTAAAGACACTTACCATCTTCTACTAGCTGAAAGTTCCTTTGTTATCACACATTAAAATAGATGCATCAAATGCTTAACACAGCAAAATACAAGGTATATCTTCTCTAAAAAAATGATAAAGTATAAGATTGTTCAAAAAAATCTGCTTTACCTTCAGGGGCATCTGCATCACATCTCTTTGGCACAGAAATGGTTGTATTGCCTTTAGTATCATTAGAAGTTACATTGCTCTGAAAGAAGAATATATAGTTAAAGTGAAAATATTATATTATTAACTATACCTGGATTTTAAAAAATAATCATAGTTTGAACTTTATACTCTTTTTCCATTAATTACATCTATTTGATATTCTAAATGGCAAATTTAGTGCAAATTTCAATTAGAAGAAAGAGAATTATGGTAAATTTAATATTTGATCTTTTTGCAGTAATTTTTTTAGGTCCTGTATTAAACAAAAGAGCTGCTTCCCAGAACAAACATAAAGTCAATAATAAACTTCTAGTTTAAATAGGGCATCTAAAAAGAAATAGAGTACTTAAGTTTAGACTTGTGAAGCAGACAAAGAATGTCTTTTGTCCTCACAAAACATAACTTTCCTTCCTTCTTTCCTAGACAAATGCTTACTAAGCATGTCTTAGTAGACTACATACAGGGGAAAAGGCAAAAAGAGAATAAAATGTCATTAAGAAGTAAAAAAAAAAAAAAATATTGGTTCAGTGATCTAACACAGTGGATATCAAACAAAGGTGGTTCATGTACTCCCATTACGATCTAAGCCTTTTCTGATTCACCTAGATTATTACTTAAAAATTTTCAATGAACTAACTAGCTTCTTAATATTTAGCAATATAGATGGTATCAACTGAGGGTTTGATGTGCTATGACTTTTTCATTTCTAATTACATGTTAAACTAAAGAAAGAATGTAGAAAGTACAGTATAAAAAAAGGAGTAATCTGGGCAATACAGGTTAGCAATGCAAGATTCCATTAAAGCAATGCTTGAAATAGGCTCTAAAACACAAATATGATTTGAACTGTTAGGAAATAGAGCAAGAAAGTAATTTAGGACAAAGAGACAAACTAAACAAAGGTTGAATCAGTTATTGTAAAAATATTTAAATGTCAAAAAATCTAAACTTGTTGTCTAATTAAAACAAATAACACAATTGGCTTTTGGGAGATCAACATCATCAAGAAGTCAGATATCAGGATACCCATTATTTTGAAAGAAAGTCAAGTAATTTACAAATAAAATATTCAGACAGCCTTTCCTGTGGGATTCATAGAATCAATAAACAGAAATCCTGTGCTCACCAAACTTTTGAGGGGAAGTCGTACAACTAAAATTATTTAAAAGTGCTAAGATAATACTCAGGAACTTAGTACCTAACAAGATCCATTTAAGAAACAATGAAATGAAATTCTGTGGGTTATTAAAAAGAAAGTATAAAACAAATCTAAATATACTCAAAATTGACTGAAAAACCAGCTTTAGCAATATTAAATTTAAGCTGGTGAGTTAATATGCTAGCCCTCAAAACTAAAATTTGCCTTAAATATCACTGTCTATAAAATATAAAAATAATCAAGTTCACTTACCTCTATTAAGTAATTTTGGCTTCCATACATAACATACTGGGGAGCAAGACTATAAATCATATAGCTAGTATGAAGAACAATTAGCAGAAGTATCATACACAGAAATAAAAGTGCTTGAGGCCTGGTTCTACCTCTTCTGATTTTATATAACTGGAAAGAAAAAAAGACAGTAACAAAATTTCAGCTATATATTTTACTTGTAAAGCATTAAGTACTGCTCTTATATTATGGAGAATAATTTACACAGTTCAGTCAACCATTTCTTTGTTCCAAAATAAATACTGAAAAGTCTTAGCCATTGCAAATAATTAGAAGAATGAAAAAGATAATTCAATAATGGCAGAGCATTTATATCCAAAGGATCCTATAAATGATCCATTAAAAACTAAAGACCTACAGAATTTATCAGTGTTCATGTGACTAGCTTGCAGACAAACCTTCTTCACTTACCATACAATAGCATCTGTTAGAAGTACATAGACCTAAGAATTGTGAACTACCTCCCTTTCTATCTAAAGATCAAAAGTATGACTTTAAATTCTAGGTATTAGTAAATTTTTATGGTTTTAATATATGTATTATTTTACATACTACTGTAGAAAAACATGTCTCATTTATAAGTATTTATTTCTATGAAATACTCATGACATCCTCATATTCTGCTACAAAATGTAGTCTATGATAATTTATGACAATCTGATTACATTTTCACATGTATCGATACTAAAGGGAAATTAAATATATGATAACCTTCATAATAAGAAGTCTTGCATTAGTTAAAATCACTAATGAACTGGGTTTTCTTTTACTCATAGCTGCAAATAGTATCTACCTGATTCAGCTCCATTTTAAAATGCTCAAATTATTTCAAAATGAGTGTAAGAAGAAATAACAAATCATGTACAGTTGTCCTTCATGAGTGTCTATGGGGGACTGGTTCCAAGACAAACTATGATATCAAAATCTACAGATGCTCAAGTCCCTTATGTAAAATGGCAAAATATTTGCATATAACTTCTGTATATCTTCCCATATACTTTAAATCACTTCTAGATTACTTATAGTAACCAATATAAACAGTTGTTATGCTATATTATTTAGGGAAAAATAACATTAAAAAGTCTGCAAATATTGGATAGATGCAATTTTTTTAAACATTTTCTGCCCATAGTTGATTAAATCTACAAGGGCTTTTTATACAGAGGGCTGACAGTAATAATCTATAACTCCTAACAGGAAAGGCAATCTTTTGAGCATCAGTATGTTTCCATGCAGCAAAACACCAAGGAAAACAATGTATCTTCTAGACAAGGTTTTCTTAACCTTGGCACTGTTAACTTTTGGGCAGGATTAGTCTGTGCGCTATATACTACAAGATGTTTAGCAGCATGTCTGGGCCATATCCAAAGATGACAGTAAAACTCCCTAGCTTCTAACAACTAAAAACATTTCTAGATATTGTCAAATATCTCCAGGAGAAGGGGGACAAAATGGCTTGTGTTTAAGAAGTACTTCTCTAGACACAAAAACACTTTTATGTTAACAGGAAGTGAGAAAGTTTAATATTACCATTACTCTTAGTATCAAGACACAACTTATATATTCTAAATGTAATTTGTAAAAATGGAGATCATGTATAAAATAATGAGAAAAACATCAAAATAATAATGCAATATATACTTACTCTAATCCAAAAGAACCATATGCCAATATTTCTAATTCCTGCCATTGAAGTAAAAATAAAGTACATAATAATAATTGTTATAAGAATATAATCAAGAGGGAAAACCTAGAAAAAGATAAAATCAAATTTAATATACAAACTATGAAATCTCTAGAAGTCATATAAAATTAACTAAAAAGTTAATTATTTTATTTGAGAAATATTTAAAATGTCAACTCTGATTTAGATTAGGTTACTACAATACCATTAAAACATAAAAATTCTCAAAGATACAAAGTATTACTAAGTTATTTAGTATGATTATCCTAAGAAAAATACTAAAACAAATTAAGCATCAAATTACATTTATATACATAAAAGAATTTATTAAAAATTAAAAACAAAAATTATTTGGAAAAGTTCATCTTACATAATGTACCCCAAATCAAATTATGTTCAACTAAAACTTTAGCAATATATTGATAAAATAGTCTTTAAAACAACACTCTAATGTTGAAATTATATGCAAATAAAAAGTCAAGTTAGCAGAGAACATAAGTATGTTAAGGTATTAACAAATTTTCAGAATACTAATTTTAAATTTAACAGTATCAGCATGTTAGGTAAGAACCTAAAATGACTTGATGCTATACTTACTGTTTGTAGTAAAGGCAAAAGCATATTCAGTGGATTACTCAAGTTAGCTCCAAAGATTATGAAACCAGAATCTATTCCAGCTGAGTGAAGAGCTTTATCTAAACTAAAACAAAGAAAAAAATCATAAAGAAGATAATTGTGTTTTACTATCACATTTTTAACTGATCTAGAAAAAATATCTTATAATTTAAACATGAAAATTCAACTGAGTCAAAGAAAAACATGGAAAACAAATTAAGCTTCACTTAAATATCTCACAGATATTGTTCAACTGATACAGAATAAAGAAATAATGTCTATTATTGAAACTTTCAGTTATTCTTTGAGTTAATACTATAGAATATTTCATGTAGAATAGCTATTTTAGATGAATAGGCTATACTAATGGAGTTTAACACCAAAAATCTAAATCACAGAATTTGTATAAGTGCTTTAAAAAATGTGTGTACCTTATGAAATATTACTCAGCCATAAAAGAAGAATCAAATGACGGCATTTCCAGGTAAATGAATGGAACTGGAGACTATCATGGTCAGTAAAAAAAAAGACAGTCCCCAAAAACCAAAGGCTGAATATTCTTTCTGATATGCAGATGATAACACACAATTAGTGGGGGGAAGGAAGAATAAAATTCACTGGATTAGACAAAGGAGAATAAAAGGAAGGGAGGAGGGACAGAATAAGGAAGACAGTAGAATGAATTGAATATAACTTTCCTATGTTCATATATGAATAAATGACCAGTGTAACGACACATCATATTCAACCAAAAGAATGGGATCCTTATTAGAATAAGTTACACTCCATGTATATATGTCAAAATACATTCTACTGTCATGTATATCTAAAAAGGACAAATAAAAAAAAATGTGTGTATTGTACTTACTTTGACAGGAAAAGAGAAATTACAAACAGCAATGCAACTAAGATGAAAAATATTCCCCACATGATCTAAAAGCAAAAATATATTCATTACAATATAGTTTACTAGTTACACATTTTTCTTCTATCAGATTCCAGTTCCTATATTTGACACCTAGGTGAAAACTAAAGATCAATATATAAAATATATTACTTCCTAATTGTCTGTTAATAAGAAATAGCTAGTGACACAAGGCAGTATACATGCCAGACTCTGTAGTAAAGAAACATGACATAAAAGTGTATCAAGTTAAAATTCCCTTCCCTTGATTTCCATTTTGGCAAAAAAAAAAAAGAAAAAAAATACAATATATCCTTAGCTATCTTCCCAATCTTATAGGAACCAGAGTTAAATTGTTTAATTGGTTACTTAAAAGAACACAGAATAAAAGTTAAAAAAAATGTGATCCTGCAATCTGCACACGAGGAAAAATAAGAATTCATACCCCATTAGAATCAAATGTATGATATGTCAAGATCATTGTAATGTTTTGAGCAACTAATAAAAAAAAGTTAAAAAAAGATAAATACTTTATAAAGACCAAGGAAACTATATATATTTAAATATAAGAACTCAAGTTAGTACTTATGGAATCATTTCAGAGATGATCATGTTGGGTTAACCTTGAACACATATTAATGTATATTCTAGCAATCTTGTCAATTTTGAAATAAAAATTAAGTTACAAAGGTGACACAGTAAAAACAGAAGAGTAAGAACCTCTGAAAATTTCCTCCTCCATAAAAGCACTAAGAAAACTGGCATAAATAATCAGAATCAACATTTTCAACATTCTGGAAATTAACCAAAGGTATGCAGCAATATAGGAGCAGTTACTCAAGAAAAATGGCTGAATCTCAGAATATAGAGCATTATGACATTCTAACTTGCTCTAGTCCCAATTCTGTTACTCTATCGACACGGCAGCCTTGAAAAATAGCCCTAAAATTCACCATCCTAGAAATCAAATAAGGAAGCAAAAAGGGCTGACACTTTTTTACAGTCTCACTCCCAAAGAACTGTCATTATTTGGCCTGTCTGTGTTTCTCTAGAAACCCCCACTTGCAAGGCTGCTTGTATTTGACCTAAACTGGTGTTCACATGGGGCTAAAAGCCTTTTCAAAGGAGTGTTGGCCAAAAAAATTTGCAAGCAATCTATGAACTTCATGACCTCTCAAAGCCAGTGGACAATGGAAAAATTAAACTAACCAAAAAGATTAAAACAAAAGCCTAGGAAATGAGATATCAATAAGGATTTTAAAAAGTTCTGATATATCTCTAAGAATCTAGAAGGTCTTGTGTATGCTCAGGGCTCTGTGCATGACCAGGAAAGATCTGAGGACTAAAATCTACCTCTGACAAGCACTGAGTACAAGGAGGAAGTGAAGGCTAAGGTTGACTTGGAAAGTGTCTCCCTGGGTGTTGAAGTAGTCTAACACACACGAAAATCTCTGTTAAAGACTGAGAGACTTATTGATTGCAGTTGTTTAAGAAAATCTATATCTAATCATTAACAAACCAACTGAGCAGGGACTATAGTGATCACATAAAAAAAAAAAGTAGAGACTTTACACAGTCCAGAGAAGTCACTAAACAAATAATGATAGAAAGGATAATAACAACAAACCCTTGGCAACAAGGGGAAATCTGATTTCTAGAGTTATCATATTATATTATTTAATACTTTCTAAGTGTTAACAACAAAAACAATGAAGTATTAGTAACAAAAAGTGCATGGATTCGGGGACAACTGACAGACATTTTTTAGGAAACCCACACATTAGATTTACGAGGTAAAAACTTTAAGTATGCTTTAAAATAATATATTCAGAAAACTCTAAAAAGTCATGTCTTAAAATGAAGTGTCAGCAATAAAGAATACCAATAAAGAGATTTTAAAAAACACTAAGAGAGTGAACTGAAATTTTGGAAATGGAAAATGATAACTGAATAAAAAAGTTCTTTAGAAGAACTGACCAGCTGATTTGAGCATCAGAAGAGTCAGCAATTTGAAGAGACATCAACTGAGAGTACATAAGAAAGGAACAATGAAGTGAACAGAGTCTTAGAGAGATGTTGGACATCATCAGCTAACCAACACAAACATGGGATTCAAAGAAAGCGGAAAGGAAACAAATGGAAAAAAACTTTGAATATTGTAGACAACCAAAATATCCACTAACAGATTAATGGATAAACAAATTGTGATACAGACACATATCAGAATACCTCTCTGAAACATAATGGAATGACCACCAAAAGAAAAGAAGTACTGTGAATGAATCTAAAAACTACTGTGCTGTGCCAAAGATACTAGACAAAAAGTTTTATATCCCATGATTCCATTTATATGAAATTCTAAAATGCATAAAACTAAACTCTAATGACAGAAAGGGCATCAGTGATTACCTGGAGTCTGAGCTCAAGGAGCAAGAGAAGGTAGAATTTGGGGGTGATGTGAATGTTCTACATATCTATACATTTATATTTGGCAAAATCAATCTGTATGCTTAATAAAGTTGATTTAAAAATCCTTCTAAACATATGCTCAGTGAAATGAAACAGAAGTTTAAAAGAAGGCAGCTGATGACAAAGATCAGGATATGAATATTTATAAGACATTATAAAGAATCTAGAATTAAAATAAGGGTTGGAGAGGCTTTTGTACACCTTTGTTGCTATGAAGACAAATTATCTTAGGAAAAAAGATTGGAGTGAGTCCTTAAACAATTTATTTTGGATTGGAGGTATAGCGCAGTAGTAGAGCACCTGCCTAGCATGCATTAGGTACTGGGTTAGATTCTCAGCAAAACACACACACACACACACACACACACACATACCACATACTTCTAACAGAAGGTTTAAAAAGAGGTTACATAGAATTACATGATTACAGTATATTTTTGAAAAATTCTTTCAAAAAAGGAGGTTTTTAAAGGGTAAGCAGTTAATGCATTTTTTTAAGTTTTTAAAGAGTGAACAGTAGCACCAAAGTTAAACAAGACTCACTTGTCTTTGATAGAAATACTCTGAAACATTTCTTTCAAAATCTAACCAAAATGGACCTTCTAGCTTCATCTCGCATTCTTCATATTAGTCTTTTCATTGTACTTTCTGAATTACAACTTACATACTATGGTATAAAATTCTGGTCTCTGAAATGCCTATATATATATATATATATATATATATATAAAACATGCAAATTTGGAAGTCAGTGGACAGCAGTTTTAGTTTCTTTATAGTCTAAGTCATATTATAATGTTTTAACTCAATCTAGGTACTTAAATTTAGGCACTAACATCCCAAGAATTCAAGGCTGGCAAACAATGGCTCCCCCCGCCCCTGAAAAACAAAAAAAAAATAAAAAAAGGAAAATAAAAAGGTTTTCTATCTCAATAACATCTTTTTACATACTTTCAGAAATATCATCTAAAATCTAATAATGAGGCAAATTCTATTCTATTTTCAGTTAGGGTTCTTCTGTTCTAATGTGGTTCTCAGGTCTCCTACTGATAGATAACTACAAACTTGAAAATATGCTAACAGCTTATTTCTTATTTACCTTTATTTTTATTTAAATTTCCTAATAACTCGATTATAATACTTATATTACACATGAAATAAATGAAACTCTGAGAGGTTCATATCTTGTCTGACCTAAGCAAGGAACCTGTGATTAAAAACCAGATTATTTGAACACCAAAATCCACACTCTGAAGTATCATGCTATAGTGCCTCAATAGAAGAACTCAGTCTCTAAGAGGCACTACAAAAACTTGAGAGAAGAGTGACAGCATAATTTTTTTAAAAACTCCATTTACCTTCAGGGGACGCAGAGCACCACAAAATTTTGTCCACCAGCTGTTTTCAATGAATTCTAAGTGCCTCTCTCTTTTCCTAAGTGTTCGTAACCTTTCTTCAAATTGCTTTAAGGCACGTTTATCCCTTGCTGGCAAAGGTCGACCATCTTTACTCTGCAAATAACAGAACAAAATTAAAGGTTTGGGGGTGGGTTTTTTCTCCCCACAATTAAAGTCTTAATAAAGCATCCACCAGATCTAGCAAATCAGGCAATAAAATACTTTTAGCTTGGACACTACTTAGGCAAATAATTAATAAAATTGACAAATGCAATGTAACAATAAACGTCTCTGAACCAAGATTAGCATGAAAATGGAGATGTGTGTACATTTAATACTGACCTTCTCCTTGTTCCTTTATTCCAAATGTATTTGTAAAAAAAAAAAAATATGTATTTGTAAAAATACCCTATTAAAAAGGTGTTTGTTTAAAAGAACTGTTAACCACTATGTACTGTAATTATTCTTCCTCACCTCCAAACTGCTCCATCCCTTATTTTAATATATTTGGTCCTGCCCCTTCCCATCCTTTAGTTTAGTGGTTGTGTTCCCTGAACTAATGATTCTCAGCCCAACTCAAATATCAGTAGAGTGATGCAATATCAAGCATAGGTCACATGCAGGAGTTTTTATAACAACTGCTAAGAGTTGGCACTTCCTTGTTGTCCAAGTACACTTGCAAATGAGTAACGCTTTCTTTGGTCAATCTATCTGACAGATAATTTCCATCTGTTTTCACATGATGCTTTGGGTAACAATGAGTAGTGTCTTTTCCATGATGTCTCACAGATACACTTTCCCACTTTAACTCCCCTACCCCAAAATGTCTTAAATTGACCACAATAATAAACCAGAATAATAACCGCTAAATGAAAAAAAGGATGAAATGCAGATTTGTTTGCTTTTATTAGAAGGAACAAGAAAAAAAAAAAGGACTACATTTTAAGAATGCAAAGTCTAAATTAGAGAATATAATGTCTTAAAATACCTATTAAGGTTTAAATGGGTTCCTAGCAGACAAAAACATTTCTCTCCAGTATAGCCTAGTGTAGCTTCAATTTGAAATCATTTAATGAAGATAATGCCCAAACCTTTAATAAAGAAATTCTCACAGTTATAAAAAGCTCTTTACATATTTGCATTACCAGGCTCTTTTGAAACTAACTATCCTCTTCCATACCTTAATGCTTCTCAAACTTTAGCATGCTTAAGACTCACCTGAAAAGTTCAATAAAATCAGAATTCTGGGCCCAACGCCCCAAAGAATATAATTTAGATCTTGAGTGGGCCTAGAATTTATATTTCTCCCAATAAATATTGATGCCTTTGGTGCAAAGACCATATTTTATATTTATAAGGTTATATTTTACTATCTTCATTCCTTTAAGTCAACTTTTAAGTTGAGTACAATGGTATTATCAAAATGGATCCCCGAAAAGGGAACTTACAGAAAGATATTTTCTGAAGGTCAGAGGAATAAAATGAACACTCCCTTCTTAAAGAAATACCCAGATAATAATACTTAAAGTATGTTATTTGAGAAGGGATCAGTACTTTATACATTACCCATAATAAATTTTCTCAAAACCTCCATTATGATGTCAAAATGATATAAACAATGAGGTACTTTTTTTTAAACTGATGGATTTAACCATTTTAGAAAAAAATTAGTAAATCAATTTGAGGGTCAACTTAAAACAGTTATGTGTCTATTTGGTGAATGAATGTATCAGTACAGTGAGGGATGGATATCCACTCTGCACTACTCACTAAATTAATGTAAGAATAATTTTGGTAAGAGAAAAAATGCTAGGACAGAAATTCTGCAGCAATCCATCTCATTTGAAAAATAATATGGTTATAATGTACATAAATACATATACCATCTTAAAAAAACTGTGACCAATTACCATATTATTGCTCCCTTTCCTGTGGTTATCATTGTTAAGCAAATCAAACAGACAAGTATACACATGCACCAATGTATTTATATATTTTTGTATGTACTAGCTAACATATCTTTCTTATGCCTAAAACTGGTCTTTTCGTTATGCATTTATTCTAATTAAATTTTCAGAATAATAGAAATATGTTCATTTACTACCTAAAAAAAATAAAGACTGCAGATGTAGTGTGCACAATCAAAAAAGTCAGAATTTGAACTGAGATAGTCTGGTTTTATAAGACATTTTTCAAGCTATATAAATCTCCCTCATTCCTTTCTATCCACTACATTGCACATTACACCATGGTATCTTAATTTAATAAGTACCTTATTTTTTAATACTAAGGTTGTTTCCTATATATCTACATACCAATGTGTACATATAGCACACATAGATTCCTATAGATAAACTGTTAGGTTAAATTTTTAAAAGTTGTATATTTGATTAGACAGGTAGGCATCACAACATTTCATTTTCTTTAAAAAGCTGTATGTCTCATATTCCCACAAACAGTATTACTATCTCCCCAAATATCATCAATTCCTGACACAGGTAACCATTTAAAAGACTTTCGAATGATTAAAAAATACATATTAAGTCATTCTAATGTCTATACTTTTGATTACTAGGGTTACCAACTCTACTGGTTTTAGCACTGAGAGTCCTATATTTTGGAAAAGTCCTCGGGTCCCAGGTAACTGGGACACCTGATCAACCTCCTATTTACTATTTACCTAAAACATCATTTTATAATTTTACTAAACAGTTTAATTTCTCCTTCAGTGAACTACCTTTGGGTCTTTCATTATTTCTGTACATTGCTTGTCCTTTTATTTACTATCGTTATCATCTGTGCTGAGAGTTTCTCCCATACAATTCTTGGTCTTTAACGTCCATTTAGGTGCCCTTTTCAGGTTCATAAATTTTACAACATAAAAATTGAAGACTCACCAATTTTCTCTTAATTAGCAACTTGGTTTTGTGTCTTTTTTAGAAAGGATTTCTCCACACCAAGATAAATTCATACTTTCTAAAGTGTTTTATAAATTTTATATTTGATTTAGAGTTAGAATACAGTTTTAGATGGTATGAAATTTTATGCAAATTTAATTTTTGTATTATATACACTATTGAATTTATACAAAAATTACTAAAAAACAATTTTCAGGTACTATATCTATAATATTGAATTAACCGATTACAAACCGATGAAGTTCTCTATTCATTTGAATCTCCTATTATGTACTTCAGAAAATTTTATAATTTCCATCAGGTAGATGTTGACATTTCTTAATATTTTATAGTTTGTGCTATTATGGATAATTCTCTATAACAACATTTAACTGGTTAATGATTTTTTATGTATCTATACAATTTGAAGAATTCTTATTAGTTCTAATAGTTTGTAGTTAATCCTTTCACTTGTCTTGGTAGACGATATCTGCAAACAACAAAGATTGTATTCCCTTTTTTCCTCTCCTTCTTTCAATGTTCTTATCTAAATTTCCTTATATTGACTAGAATCTCCAGGAATATGCTAAAGAGTGGTAATCATACTGACATTATTGTCCTGTATCTAACTTTATTGGGAATGTTTCTTTCACTTCAAAGTATGATGCTCATCAGAGGATTCCTTGATTTTGTATTTTCTTCTCTTAATTTGGTAAGATTTTTTGTTTTTGCTTTCTAAAAATCATAACTACAAATTGACTGTTACCAATTTATTCTTTGACATCTGTTAAGATGTTTATATTTCTTATTTTTAATCTCAATACATTGAACTACTTTAATGTATTTTCTAATGTATCATCTTTGTATTTCTTAGATAAATATAGGCTGATCATTATGATAAGCTTTTATTACAGCACAGGTTTTGCATTGCTAATATTTATATTTCTATTAAAATACTTGCCTCTACCTTCATATGAAAGAGAGTACGTGGTTTTCCTTTTTGGGTGCTATTACTGTCTGCTTTTTTTTTTTTTTAAAGCAGGATAATGCTAGGTTAGTAGACTAATTCAGAAAGCTCATCATGTAATCATGTTTCCTAAACTCTTTAAAATTAATGTGTTATTTGATGGTAAAAAAGGAAGAAAAATTTATTATATTTTTAGAAGTCCATTTAGTTGGCAAGTGATAACATATACTCTTTAGCTTGTTCAACTAAGTACACAAAACTTAAACATAAGTAACGCAGTAAAATATGATGTTACATATGGAAAAAGGATAACTGAGAACTGGAAAGGTCTTAATCATAAATATGTAGTTTTGTTTCTTCTTTGTTAAAGTATTGATAGAAATTCTAAAACTGCCAGTGTCCCACCTTACACAGGATATCAATTTTCAAAATAAAGGCATAGTTCTTGAAGAATGTTACAAAACTATCAAACAATATAAAAATATATGTGTTTCCCAATATTAAAGTCACATCAGAAAGCAGCTCAAAGGTAAAGTCAAATAAGTTTATGCTTCCCAGTAACAACAAAAGACTAACTCACTTTTGATTTAATCGTCTGAATATGTTGCTCCACTTCTTCAATGTCTTCAGTGTTTTCTAAACGTTCATAAGCAGCACTTCTAGTGCCTTTTATTAGATTTAAAGGTAATGCTGACATACCATAGGCCTAAAATAAACAAAATTGAAATGCTTTAATAAATTCATTTCAATCAGATTAACACAATTTTCAGGTAAAAACATGTCCTTTAGTAACCTGAAAGTGAGCAGTAGTAGCAGTGTACAATCACTGAAGAATATGCTTTAGGGAAGTGAATCATGATCATATTATAATTCTCTTGTTTATTTTACACTTACATTTATGCAGTTATGATAACATATTACTCATTCCTCAAAGGACAAGTTGCACATTTAATGTCAATATAATACTTTATCAAAGTAATAAGTTATAACTTTAGGATAATCAAATTATGATAGTATAAATTAATAAGAACAATTTATAAAATTATTTTCTATGAAAACAAGAGTAATTTTCTCCAAGCACATACAATGTATCTTTAGAAAAACATATGTATAGTAATATATACACAGTACTTCATTAGTATACCAATTATCTATATGGACAGTTGTTTAAAAATTCTACCTATTTATAACCAATCTTTTTACTAAGTATTTTAAATATTTTCCAACAAGTAATTTTTAACTTTTAGTCAGCATTAAAAATAATGTATATTGTATATACTACTCAATTCCAAAAAGTCTCAATAACTTTTTATTATAATCATTAACAGTCAATGTCATTTGCCATATAGCCATGGTTCAGAATCTATTGACTTTAAATTCTTAGAAGAAACACTGAGAAATACCTGCTGGTTGCAACGACAGGCTCTAAAGCAGATACATGAATGTAATTTTAAATTTGTTTCATTTTTTCTGCTGACCACACAAACTCAGAATAAATGCTACTTCTTAGGCTTAACCCAACTCTATGCTGAATGGATTTGAATCCTATAATGTACTAACTTCAGTACTCAATACTGTTTCTGTAGAATCTTTTGGTCTACTAATATTAACAACATGGCCCTTATTTATAATCTACTGTCAAATACAAGGTCATCTAAATACAAGGTCATCTACTATTTTCTCTGCTGCTCTTCACCTCTACATATACATCTTCTATACTGTTTCCAAATGATCTTACTCTGAACACCCAATTCAGAATATGTCATTCTTCTAATTAGTATCCTTTAAGATTTTCCAGGAAAAGGAAGGGAATTTTTCAATGTGCTCTAGTAGAAACACCTTTTGGGAAGGTGATCCCAGGGCCAGTATGAAAGACAAGAAAGTGGTCAGCCACAGAGTGATCCACTGTTACTTTGTCAGAGAAATTTTTACCTTATGCCTCACAATTGTCCATACTTCTTAAAACACTCTAATTTTAAAATACTTCAGGCCTTCATACTTTAATACATGCAGCACCCTCTTCTATGCCTACCTTCTTAACTTACTTCATTAGTAAATCTGAATGCACTCAGGTTTCAGCTTACTTATACTGTGTCTGAGAAATGTTCCTCGATTTGTAAATGTCACTTTCTTACAATACATAACACATATTTAACAATTATCAGTCTGCTCACTTGGTTTTTCACTAGATCTGCCAAACTTGACTAATCAAATTTCTGACCCAAACTAGTTAGCAACCAGAGAATGAATACTGGGTTTGTTAAGACTAGGTAGGTCCCAATTCTTTGGTCTTCTACTGTTATTCAAAGAACAAATGTTTATTAATAAAATAATTATTGTAAGAAGATAATATCTGACTAAAACTATTTTAAGAAGAGAGAGCTGTTAATTCTTCATGAAGTTATTTCCTTGCATGAAATTGATATATTTATTAAAAGAGCTGAACTAAATTCCTAAATGGCTTAATGTAAAAGATTAGAAAACGAAAATACGTCCTTGGTAACAACTTGTAGTAACATGAGACCAGACTATACCATAATTCTCTGAATATAGCAAATAAAAGTAAATAATCTTTGGTTTTTTCATCAAATGTTTAGTTTGTTTTTAGATTGCACGTTTAACTTTCAATGATTATCAGGAAATTTATACTATTTAGATTTTAATAAGCTTGAAATAAACATAGAAAAAAATTAACATGTTTAAATAACAACCTTTCGAATGTAACCTCAAACTTCTGTGGGGAAAAAAATGTACTTAAAACACTTTTTCAAAAACCAAATTTTTATTACTTACTACTGCCCTCTAGTGAGTTTCTGGAAAAATCAACAAAGGCTAAAAAGATTGTACAGTTTAAAAGGTTAGGTTGGTCATTATTGCTTCCTATCTTGTTTTGAATTCCAAAAATAAACTGCCAACAGAAATATTTTAAAATAACATATACAAACAACAAACATTTCTTCAACCTTCTTGCACTGTTAAGAAGAACATCATAACCAATTCAAAAAATGATTCACAATTTCTTAGAAAATGTGCAGTTTTAGAAATACCTTTCCAATTTCCTTCACTCGTATTTTCCTTGTTATATTGCAAAGATTGATGTGATTTTTAAAAAGTATCTACACAAGACAAAGAAGCTTCTCTTACTGAATGTAGAAAAAATATTAATAATGAAATTATTTTCAAGGATTTTTCCTTTAATGGTAAAAATGCACTTAAAACAATGGTGCATCTTCCAATAAGTATCACAGACTAAAAGACATACAATGTCACATGAAAGGTGACAAATTTGATTTTTAAAGGGGATTTCTATCTCCAGATTATTGAGAACCACTGCACCAGTTCATAGGGGGCTAGGGATTGAATGTTGTTCCCTACACTCACCCCTACCCCCATGCCAAAATTCATGTTGAAGCTAATTTCTAGTGTGATGGTATTTGAAGCCTTTTGGAGGTAATTAAATCACAATGTTGGATCCCTTATGAATGAGATTAGTGACACAAAACAGATATAAGAGAGCTTGCGATATTTGTCTCTGCTCTCTACTATATGGGGAATAATGAGAAGACAGCCAACTGCAAGCTAGGAAGTGAACCCTCACCAGATAACCAATTTGTTGGTTTCTTGATGATAGGCTTCCCAGCTCCCAGAACTGTCAGAAATAAATGTTTATTGTTTAAGCCACCAGTCTATAGTACATTTACAGCAGTCCAAACTAAGACAAATTTTAATGAGCATAAGAAGAAAACATTTTATTTCTATATTTGAATCTTTAACTATCACTTCAATTAGTTTGTTTTACATTAAATGTACATTGATTAGGATAATAATGTTTATTTGTAATTCACAAACATCTTGGAGAGTATATTAAAAGCTTTACTAACATGAATATATAATAAAAAGTTTAGCTGTCTCTGCTAAACTCTCATAGGGGCCTTTCTCTGGACCATGTAATTAATTTTGCATGAAAACATCATTATTCAACATTTCCCCACTTGGTGGCACCAAAAAAAAAAATTAAAATACCTACAAAGATATTTGTTCCTAGAGGTTTCATTTTAATTTTTTTAATTTCATTTTTTTTAGGCAGTATCAGATTTCTTTTTTGGTTTAAGGTTAAAATAATACGCAAGCTAATATATTGTTGGATATTCTTCTCCTAAAACTGAATGCCCAATTATCTGACTATCCTTTAGGACATTGTACAGAGGTTAGAAACTAAACATAATTTAAATAATCAAGTAGCTTCCAAACTAAACAATAATATATAAAGAAATCCAAATACTTGACTAACATAAAGTAAAAAGTCTCTCTAGTCTCAATGCAAAAAAATAATAAATTCCATCACACACATGATTTTAGGTTTAAGAAAGTCTTTGTATATAGGGCCAAAATACTCTATTATTAACTTCCCTCTTTGGGTACACTAGTTAAAATGTACCTCATGAACATATACTATATACCCTCTTTCTTGCCATATGAAATGCCCAATTCTCAAGCTTTTCCATAACAAGTTAGGAGATAACTTTGCATCTGAACTTCAGATAAATAAAAAATTTAGTAATATTAATGAGTTATTTATAATAAAACCACCTATTTATAAATTATTGATTTTTAATTAATTTATAAAAGTTTGTATGAGTTTTTAAAAAATATTTTTAGTTGTAGTTGAAAACAATACCTTTTATTTATTTATTTATTTTATGTGGTGCTGAGGATCAGACCCAGTGCCTTGCATGTGCTCGGCAACCACTCTACTGCTGAGCCACAACCCCAGCCCCTGTATAAGTTTTTCAATTAAGTATAACTAAAGTTTAAGTAGCAAAACATTCTCTTACTGAGCTTTGAGCATCCTTGAAGTGCTATTTAAATGATATTCATCTGTCTATCCATACCTTACCAATTCCAACTACCATTCAATTATGGATGCCTCTTTGACTTACTCATCTTTGAATAATTCACAATTTTCACTAATCATGATATAATTGTTTTTAGCATCTGGTTGACTTTCACTGAGAGAGAAAAGAAGTAGAAACTATAGTTTGATCCAAATAAAACCAAATATTTAGATTCTAATCTTTGATGGGTTGTTTAATAAATCCCAATAATATTATTACTTAAATATTAGTTCTATTTTAAAGACAACAAAAATTGGTAGGTAAATTAGGTCAAGGAAACTATGAACTTGAGATCCACATTTAAGTCTCTCCACTAAGTACATGATTCTGTTGCTATGCCACATAAAACAAAACATAATTTCTAGGTTGTCTGATCTTGTCCTATTCCATTGCAATCTCTTCCTTAATATCAGGCTTTAAGCAGTCTTTTCTACTTAGTCAGCAACTCTTCCTTATCTTGCAGGTTCCTCAGTACCATCATAATGTCCTCTGATCGTTTTATCAATGTCCTTAAGCTCAGCCCTCTGTATTCTAGAAAAGCCAAAACTTTTAGACAGATAACTAATTCAGCATGATTATTATATGTGGTTTACTTGATTAAATGATAATTTTTAAAGTTTTAATTTGAACAATACAAAATATTATGTTAGTTTAAAATATTTATCTCTACAGTAATACTGTTCCTACAGGAAAAGTTCTCTCTCAAATAGTTTTGATAATTTCAATCATTTTTTCCGCTTCTACTCCCCATTAAGATAGCTTCTTTAATTCAGAGCCAGCAGATTAATACCTTTAAAATGTTTGAGAGGGGCTATGACTGTGGCTCAGTGATACAGCGCTCACTTAGCAAGTGCAAGGTGCTGGGTTCAATCTTCAGCACCACATAAAAATAAATAAAATAAAGATATTATCTAACTACAAAAAATTAAAACAAAATGTTTCACAAATCCCTTTATTTTCCATTAAAAACTTTCAAATGGCTTTCTAATCTCAATCCAAATAAAATTTGAAATCCTAACCACAGTCTATACTATGACTACTTGACTTCTCACAACGTCTAATCTACACCTTTTCCTCTTTCCTTTGTTAATTGAGCTCCAGCCACAAGGGCTTTGCCTCCTTGCTACTCTAACAGCATACATGTACAAACCTCAGGATCTTTGCACTTATTCTTCTGTCATGGCTTGCTTTCATTTTATTTAGGTCTTTTGTTCAAATGTGAGAAAAGGCACTCTTGATCTTTAGAGTAACATTAGCCTCTATTATTATCTAATCCCTTAGACTGCTTATTATTCTTCGTAGCATCTATTCCTTGACCCTTGGGAGACAATTCTCAATGGGTCTTTAATTGTTGTATATTTTGCAACCAGGCATTGTACTACCTTTTTCAATAATGTCTGTATAGGACATAATATCCTCCTCTGGAAAAAAAAAGGGGTGGGGGCAGGCATGGTTACTGTCCATACAAAAGCTTTAGTTTCCCTAAGTTCAGAGCTCCTCTTTTGTAATGCACCCCACTATATACAGGTTTCCTATGGTTCTACTCACAATTCTCCTGGGAATTGGGACTCAGGAAAACAGAATAAGAAAATGCCAATAGTAAAGCTAGTGTTATTACTGTGAATAAGAAAAGTCTTTGTTTCTGACTCAGAAAGAAGTCTTGCATCTTTGATCACAATCCATAAAACTTTGGCAGGCTACAAATAAAATAAAATTCTATATCCTTAATAGTATTTTTTACCCCTTTGGTCAGGGTACTGGGAATAGAACCCAGGGTGCTTTACCACTGATCCACATCCCCTGCCCATTTTTATATTTTATTTAGAAACAAGGTCTCACTAAGTTGCTTAAGGCCTTGCTACGGCTGGCTTTGAACTTGCAAATACTCCTGCCTCAGCCTCCTAAATCTCTAGGATTATAGGCTTATGAGACCATACTTGGTTCCTTATAATTACTGACAGTATAATTACATATTGGTTTTCTCCTTTTCCATTTGTTTTTCCTGGCTAATCTTCCATAACTGCTATCGAATTTCCCTATAGACATCAAAGTGCTTTACAAACAGTATCTATTTTCATTTGACCTTCAAAAAATCCCTTTGAAATATTTCCTGTTCCAATGGAATAGATAAAACACTGACCAAGGAAAGGTAAAAGACAAACCCAAGATCAGCATAACAAACCAGTCAGAGAATAGCAATTTGTGTTCCAGGTCTAACCTCTAATTTGTTTTTAATTTGTGCCTGCTTCTTAAATGACAACTAATATCCTCTACATACATTTTGTGAGATGGGAGGATAATCATCCACTAAAAGAAATGGCAAATTCCTATGTACCAACAAATAAAAACAGAAAAGTACTGATAAATAATAAAACTTAATACCTATATAAGCACTGGGAAGATATTAAAATGCATGTCTTTTAGACTTCTTTTATTACACAATATGACATATGAATGTGCATGTAACCAAATTAGATTGCTATTATACTAATAGCCTATTTGTTTTATGTCTAAAGGAAGACATATTGGGAAAATATCCAAAAGTATTTATAAACAGTATTTTTCATCTTTGTAGGAACCAAAAATGCTCTAAACAAAAAGTTCATTAATCTAAAAAGGTCCAAGATAATTTTAATACTGCTTCTACAACTTTAGAAGGTAAGAAAGGAGCACTTCTTGTTGAATTTTCCTCTATAATTTGAGAAATAGAAAAAGACTCAAAGAGCAGTCGTATATAAATTCGGAAATCATTTATAATTCATACCTTGTCACTTCTAGAAATACAAAAAATAAAGTGTTGGATAATATAATATTAGATTTTCTATACTAGAAAAGTATCATTCTGTAAAATAGCCTATTTTAAAAGCTCTGCATCCCTAAATAAGACAGTTTATCAGTAATAGATCTTGATCTATAGGTCAGAGTTCTAGTACTGTAAAATATAGAACCATCTTCAAGGTTCACAATAATAAAATTTGTTTCTGAATATTAAAGTTTATAAATACAGATAAAATTATTGTGACCAAGTGATTCAAACTTTATCATCTTCTTAAGAAAACTGAAGAAAAAAAGAAGAACTAAAACATTAAAGAGAAAAAAATTAAGTTAAATAGATTACTAAGTTGAAAAAAAGCTGTTTTATAGGGTGAATCTTTAATTTTAACTCAATTAACACCATTACACTTACTGTATAAGTTATAGCTGCCAACATTCCGATCAAGGTCAGAGAACTAATGGAAAATGACAATGCAGCTAAGCCATCTGTGGAGAGAAAAAGACTGCTGAAACACATATATGTACTACTCACACATTTATATTCAGCAAATCAATGTAAATATATGAAATTAGACTCCTTATACATTCAGATGTAATAAAACAAATATATATTACCATGTCTTTGCAGTGCTAATTTCAAATGGGAAAAAGGTATTTTTTTTTTTAAAGGCCTCTTCACAAACTGATTTTAAAAAGATCTTTCAGACTAATTAAAATTTTCTTTTCTTCATCTCTTAAAATTAAGAGAAAAATTATTGTTTAATTATAGGTCTATTGGGTCTAAAAAAGAGATTGATAAAATGGTTAGATGCTCAAAAGGTAATGAAAAGATTGCCTGGCCTTTCTCAATGGCAGACACTAATAAATAAAATACATAGGAAAGCCACTGACCTTGACTCTCCCTTTTCTCCTCAATCTTGATACTTCCAGTTTTTTTTTTAAGTAAGTTTTTAATATATAGCCTAAAACCAAAATCTTTTATTTCCCCCTATACAGAGGATTGAGTCCAGAGGTATTATACTGAACTACATTCCCAAACCTTTTCACACTTTATTTTGGGACAGGGTCTTGCTCAGTTACCTAAACTGGCCTTGAACTTATCATTCTCCTGCTTTAGTCTCCGGAGTAGTTGGGATTTCAGGTGTGTGCCACCACACCCAGATTAAAAGTAAGATCTTAAAAAGAGTTTACTTCACTTTTTAACTTGAAAAGATTAGCTTGCCCACTTGGCAGAAAAACAAAAAAAGAAAATAGATTCAAATTTAATAACAAAAGAGTAATACTGTTAACAAGTTGGACTTAAAACTTTATTTTAAAAAAAGGCCATTAAGTGAGAAGCTGGGGTAGCACATAAATATATCTAATATATAAGGAAATACTATGAAAATTTGATTATAGTTAAAGGATGTAACAGTTTTTCTAGCTTTAATACAGGTTCTAATGGGCTTGTACTAATCTACTTTAAATACAGATCCAGTAAAGTCAAATATAATATTTCAATTTAACATATTCCTAATATTTCCATAACTATAAATAAAATGATAAAATCTTCTTAAAAGTCAAATATCAGTTTTATTAAAAAAAGAAAACATTAACAAATTCACAAATTATGCAAGGCAAATTTTTTCAGTCTTATTTTTTTTAAACTACTTATTATCAAATCAAAGTCATTTTGATAGTTACTTTCTTATAACAGAAGTATCAACACAAGGTGTTCATACCACCAAGGTCTACCACCTGGCTGATAGTAATTTTAAGGCACTATAACTTATATTTACCAACACCAGAGAAATAAAAATGTGAAAACAAAATATGTCTTAGAATTGATAGAGTATTATGTTCACATATTAGCGAATCAATTGAGCCAAGGAATTCAAAATTAATCATTTAGAAGGATTCCCATTTTGGTAAAAGATAATAAACTTGTCAAAGACACTGAACATAGATTCTCTTGATAAGATAGGGTCTATGATCTGAGCATATACATAACGAGTACTGATAAAGAAGTTATAGTATACTCATGAAATGCATTAACTGCTGTGATAAAAAGAACCAACTACTTACACAAATTTAAATCATTACTATGTGAAATAAGTCAGACATACAAAAGAAGAATCATAATGTATAATTCCACTTATAATATTAAAAAAAGAAAAAAGAAAAACTAATACATAGTAGCTGAAATTATAACAGTGGTATTTCTTATCAGAGATGATACTAAATAGACACACTGAAGAAACTTCTGTAATGATGGACATGTTCTATATCTTGATTGCAATCAGTTACACTGATTATATACATGTATGTATAAGCCATATGCATTTCTCTACAGGTAAAGTACAGTTTTTAAAAGTTAAAATGCCTGAAGAAAGAGGTCTAAAGTTTATGTCATAAAGTTTTAAGCATAAAATTGATGCCTAAAACAATAAGGAGGTGTGGTGAGGGACAACAAAACTAAAAATTAAGAATAGCTGGGTGACTATTTTGAACCTAAAAAGATGACAGACCTAAAATGTAATACAATTTAGAACATGGTATTTAAATTTGAGGAAAAAAATTGAGACTAAAGAGAATGAGATTACAAAAATCAGAACAATATTGTATGTCTAATCACTAATTCAAGTTATATCAATACTCAAGTACTAGTATAATTTATGAAATAATATTTAGGCAGAAGGAGTAAAAAACCTGAAGGAGTTAATTGCAAGAAAAGAAGCTATTTATTTCTGAGAAAAAGGATCAAGGTGCATAAATCCTTGACAATTCATTATTAGTAGATGCCAGTCCTGCTATCCTTATTCCTGCTGGTTTCAGGATGACATTAATGGACTACAATTTACAAGAAAAATCTTTAAGTGGAAAGCAAGACATTTAAAAGTTACAGTGTAGCTAACAAGTCACAATTTAATCATTATTTTAATATTGTATCTGGAAAAAAAAACAAGAAATACTAGCCAAAAAATATATGGTACCTAATAGAAAGAATACTCACAAAAGTAAACAAATTTTTCAGTATGGTATTTATAAAAATAAGTATTCTACATTTCATAGAAAATAAAAATAGTGTTCACTATCTCTAGTAATTAGAGAAATGCAAATCAAAACTACTCTAAGATATTATCTCACTCCAGTCAGAATGGCAGCTATTATGAAGACAAACAACAATAAGTGTTGGCGAGGATGCGGGGAAAAAGGTACACTGATACGTTACTGTTGGGACTGCAAATTGGTGCAGCCAATATGGAAAGCAGTATGGAGATTCCTTGGAAAACTTGGAATGGAACCACCATTTGACCCAGCTATCCCCCACTCCTAGGACTTAAAATCAACACAATACAGTGATGCAGCCACATCAATGTTTATAGCAGCTCAATTCACAATAGCTAAACTGTGGAAGCAACCTCGATGTCCTTCAATGGATGAATGGATAAAGAAACTATGGTATATATACACAACAGAATATTACTCAGCATTAAAAGAGAATAAAACTATGGCATTTTCAGGTAAATGGATGGAACTGGAGAATATCATGAAGTAAATCAATCCCTAAAAACCAAAGTCCGAATGTTTTCTCTGATAAGTGGATGCTGATCCACAGTGCGGGGGTGGGGGGTGCATGAGAAAAATGGAGGAACTTTGGGTAAAGGGGGGGTGGGATGGGGTATGGGGCAAGAAAGATGGTATAATGAGATGGACATCATTACCCTAGGTACATGTATGACTGCACATACGGTGTGACGCTACATCATGTATAGAGAAATGAAAAGTTGTGCTACATTTGTGTACAATGAATCAAAATGCATTCTGCTGTCCAAGATACCTAATTATAATTAATTAATTACTTAATTAATTGCCATCTATCTGGAGTGACGTGAAATCTCAGTGCACTTTTAATTTGCATTGCCAAGACTTTCGGAACTTTTTTCATATATTTGTTGGCTATTTGTATTTGTTTTTTTAAATATTTATTTTTCAGTTTTAGGTGGACACAATACCTTTATTTTACATTTATGTGGTGCTGAAGATCGAACCCAGTGCCTCATGCATGCTAGGTGAGCACTCTACCACTGAGCAACAATCCCAGCCCTGTATTTCTTCTTTTAAGAAATATCTGTTTAGTTCATATGCACATCTTCTGTTTAATTTTTTGGTTACTTTTTGACTTCTTAATATTTTCTGGATATTAATTCCCTATTGGAATAATAGCCTATCAAAGATTTTCTTCCTTTCTGTAAGCTTGCTCTTCATTTTTTTGTTTTCTTTGCTGTGCAGAAGCTTTTTAATTTGATGTCATTAATTAATTAATTAAAGAAAATAAAGTAGCTATGTCCAAAAGCACATGAAATGTTGAGTAATATTATACATATTTTTATCTATATGACTTTGTAATGGCAAAGCTATTTTCAACTACTAAGCAACTTCCTTAACCTAACCACTTGAACTTATCTTTTTCCTTTAAAAAACTAAGTTGCATGGATTAGAACTTCTGAAAAAGTAATGCCAAAATGTTTTGTTAAGATAAATTTATGATAAAACATTGCTTAACGCAAATGAAGTCTCAGTAATTTATAACCTACATAAAAGATTACTTCATTTCAAATAATAATTTAGTGCTCTTTAAAAATTATTCTATATTATTTTAAGTGAGTTGAAGATCGTATAGAAAGCCAAGCACGGTGGTGCACACCTGTAACCTAGCATCTGAGGCAGGAGGATCATGAATTCAAAGCCAGCCTCAGCAAAAGTAAGGTGCTTAGCAACTCAGTGAGACCCTGTCTCTATATAAATAACAAAGTAGGGCTGGGGATGTGGCTCAGTGGTACAGTGCCCCTGATTTCAATCCCTGGTAACCTTCCCCCTCCAAAAAAAAAGATCACATAGAAACTTTCAGGAATTTTACTGCTAAAATATTGTTATGAATTGCTTGTACACTAATAGTATGATTTCAGTTCTTCTAGATAAACAAAAAAAAGTAGAATAGCTGGGTCATTTGGTGGTTCCATACCTAATCCTTGGAAGAATCACCACAATGCTTTCCAAAGTTGGATTAATTTATAGTCTTACTAACAGTGTATGAGTGTATCTTTTTCACCACATCCTCACCAGAACTTACTGTTATTTCTTTTCCTGACGATTGCCATTTTATTTGGAGTGAGATGAAATCTCAGTGCACTTTTAATTTGCATTGCTAATATTGTTGGAACATTTTTTCATATATTTGTTGGCCATTTGCAGTTCTTCTTTTAAGAAATTTCTGTTTAGTTTATATGCACATTTTTATTTGATTTTTTGGTGTTACTTTTTGACTTCTTAATATTTTCTGAATATTAATTCCTTGTTGGAATAGTAACCTATGAAAGATTTTTTTTTCCTTTCTGTAAGCACTCTCTTCATTTTCTTATTTGTTTCCTTTGCTGTATAGAAGCTTTTTAATTTGATGTCATCCCGCATACTGATTCTTGATTTTATTTCTTGACCTTTAGCAGTCTTATTAAGGAAATTGGTACCTGCTGATATGTTGGAGTATGACCCTATATATTCTTTTATCAGTTTCAGTGTTTCTGATCTAATTCCTAGGTCTTTAATCCACTTTGATTTTTGTGCAGGGTGAGAGACAGCAATCTAGTTTCTTTCTCCTACATTTGAATACCCAGTTTTCCCAGCACCATTTGTTAAAAACACTATCTTTTCTACAACATATGTTTTTGGTATCTTTGTTAAGGATCAAATGTCTCTGGGTCTTCTAATCTATATTCCACTGGTCCTCTTGTCTGTTTTGGTGCCCTTACCATGATGTTTTTGTTACTATACCACTGTAGTATAAATTGAGATGAGGTCGCTCTTATTGCTTAGTACTACTTTTGCTATTCTGGATCTTTTATTCTTCCATATGAATTTTAGGACTTTTTTTTTTTAGTTCTCTGTTCTGTTTTCTTTTTCTTTTTTTTTTTTTTTTTTAAGTGAGAGAAAGAGAAGAGAGAGAGAGAATTTTTTCATATTTATTTTTCAGTTTTCAGCGGACACAACATCTTTTTATTTTATTTTATGTGGTGCTGAGGATCGAACCCAGCACCTCACGCATGCCAGGCGAGCGTGTTACCGCTTGAGCCACATCCCCAGCCCCTCTGTTCTGTTTTCTATCATCATTATTTGATAGGGATTGAATACTTTTGGTAGTATGGCCATTTTGACAATATTGAGTCTGCCTATCCAAGACCATGGGAGATCTTTCTACCTTCTAAAGTCTTCTTAATTTTTCTTTCTTTCTTTTTTTTTTTTGTTTTTGTTTTTGGTATTAGAGATTGAACTCATGGGTATTCAGCCCCTGAGCCATATCCCCAAACCTATTTTGTATTTTATTTAGAGACAGGGTCTCAATGAGTTGCTTAGTGCCTCACTTTTGCTGAGGATGGCTTTGAATTCATGATCCTATGGCCTCAGCCTCCCAAGCAGGTGGGATAACAGGCTTGTACCACAGACTTCATTTTCTTTCTTAATTGTTCAATTATTTTCACTGCAGAGGTCTTTACCTCTTTAGCTAGATTTACCCCCAGGATTGATTGATTGTTTGTTGAGGCTAGAGAGGATGCAATTGTTTTCTTGATTTCTTAAAAATGCAATTGTTTTCCTGATTTCTTTCTCAGCAGCTTCACTGTGAGAGAATAGAAAATGTAAGAATAGGCTACTTGTCAAAGAAAAGTCCTAAGGATCAGGATATATAAATTACAATGGGTAGATTTTAAAAAGTAGAAAAAAAAAAAAAAAGAAAATAAAAGAATACTTACGACTACTTCCAAGTTCTTCAAATAGGAACTTCACTTTTTCCCACTCTGTAGAATTTTTATTATTGGGAACATTCAATGGAACAAAAGCACTAAAACAGAAAATAATTCTATTAAATAGCTTTAAAAATAAAAATGTTGAATAAAAGAAATGGTCTGAAACTCAATTTTACTAATTTTTTGAAACAAATATCAACTTTTCCCCTGAATAACTAATAAATCTGCACCATTTATACAGAGGTATGAGAATTTTCTTATCTATGTATATATTTTACCATAATTTGTTTTAATAACTTTATTATGGTATTCAGTAAAATTACCTTCCTTTGTAACCCCATATATTTTATTTTTGTACGTAAAACTATTTTGGCTTATTTTTTAATTATACTTTCATAAAGGTGAGTAAAAAAAACAATAATAAATAAAAATTTTTTAAAAATATTTTTTAGTGTTGATAGACCTTTATTTTATTCATGTATTTATATGCACTGCTGAGAATTGAACCCAGTGACTCACACAAGCAAGGACTCTACCACTGAGCCACAACCCCAGCCCCATAAAATATTTTTTAAAGTCCTATAAATTTAAGATGGACAAAATAGTGCATCACACCAAAAAAGTTGAAGATCTTCTGCATTAAATTAGTAGAACAAACTATAGGCATGCAATTAATTCAATATATTTATATGCATTGAAAATAATAGATAAGAAATACATCATAATAAACAGTAAATTTAACATTGTGGGATTGGGGGGTTTCATTTTGTTCTCGTTTCTTTATATTTTTCAATATTGTGCTTAATAAAAATAACAAAATCAGTTTCTGTTTATTTTTCGGTCCATAGGTAAGGGGGAACCATTGAAATAACAGAGAGAGCTAGTGTCCTAGGAATTGTTCTAAGAGCTTAGACTGAGAAAATGGAAAATAAAATAAATAAATGGTCACTTTATTATAGAGCCCAGGTCATGAACCAAAAGATAATCAAGAGATTAAAGGGCTGGGTATCCCTTAGATAGTATATGTTGAAAATCAAACAGAAAGGTAAAAAGTGACTCTAATTATTCCTTCTTCTTGGCCCAATTTTAATTATAAGCAAGATGTAAATTCTATCCACTTTTATGAAAAAGAAAATACTGGATGAGTTTAAGAATATATAAAGGTATTTTGTTCTGATTAAAATTTCAAGTAAAACAATGTCATTATTCTAAAATTTTACTTTTAATTTTAAAAACCTTTATTCTTTGGTACTACTAACAATTCTATAAAAAGATGAATAGGAAGAACATATTAGGGTGTTATTTAAATTTCTAACTATTCATGTTGACTGTAGTTTATTACACTTGTCTTAATTTTAGAGACTTAAACCTCACCATTTTAAGGGGGAAAAAAGTGACCACTCAAATATAGAGAGCAAAAAATAAATGTAAAAGCAGTTCATTATTTGTTGCCCAGTTATAAAATAAAATAAAGAAAGGAATAATTGTAGTGAGATAGAAGAAACTTTTAAATAACTTTTACATTTTATATGTCTATAATGTTAACTTATTTAGAATTAATATTTCATTAACAGAAATACAAACTAACCAAGAAAAACTACTTATATACTTCTATATAGACAGTTTTTTCTAAATATCCCAGAAAGTATGTTTGAAATTTGTTGGTTGGAAATAACCAATGTGTGAATGTGGGGGAAAAAAAATTACATTGTATAAAACATCATATAAAATATTATTAAAATAAAAATCTCGCAAATATCTAAAACTAGCATTCATAATCAGAAAGTTCAGTCTGAACATGCAATTTTAGGTAATCAAAGATATTGTACAGTGGTGGGAAAAAAATTAAGTAATCCTACTAGCAAACACACTTTCGTGTTCAAACTCCCGAGCAAGGCTATTCAGCAGTTCAAGTCTTTAATGAAGAGTAGAAGAAACCTCATATGATCAAGCAATCTTTTAAAAAAATTATATGGTCCAAAAAATTTTCAGAATGACTTCAGGAAAATACCTACTTAAAAAAATCCTTCAGAGAATTAACATTTGAGCACCAGTTATTATTTTAGGCAGAAACCAAAGCACAAATTTGAAACAGATTTGTCAATTACATTAACACTAGATTTTATAACCTAAGAAATAAACCAAAACTATTTTCATTGTACATTAAGAGAAACATCCATAAGGAGAATTCAAAATGATTACAACTAAATAGATGTAAATTCTGAGCAATAATATTCATAGCATTTAACAACTGTTAGGCAAAGACACTATGCAATGAGCACAGATGCTGGCCTTAATTCTAGAGGACCTTCACAAATCAAGCTTTATCCTTTAAGTGGGGTTAGAGTGAGGTAACGAGACTCAGGAATATAGGACAGCAGCTAACTGGTATGGAAGTGTTTCAACCTTTTAACCATCAGGAAGAACAAACCACTGCTCGTTAGCCAAATATCAGCCCTGCATACAAGATCTATAGAGAAAAAGGAATATTTACTAATGGATAAAAAGGCAATTGAGGGCTGGGGATATATCTCAGCACAAGGCCCTGGGTTCAACCCCCAGCATGACAAAAAAAAAAAAAAAAAAAAAAAGGCAATTGAAGTCAAATGAAGATGTAATACAGACACACCTGTTTTAAGGAGGGAAGAAGCAGTTAATAAGATTATCGTGTATTTACTAAGTGGTGACGACACTACAGTAATCAAGAGTTATAGTAGGATTTTATGCAGGGGAAGCAAAGATAATTTCTTAATCTCAATTCCTCTCAAAAAGTAAATAAAAAGCATATCAGTTTCTGAAGACACAAAACTAGATCAAAATAAGAACTTGGAGCCTAGTAAGATTATAATTTCTCCTTATATCATTGAAAATAATAAAAATGAAAAACTGCTTACTAAAAATATTTTACACCCAATCTGACTCACTGAATTAGCTTAATACAGATTATTTCTTCAGGAAAAAAAAAAAAAACAAAGAAAAGGCTAATGGATTTTAGTAGATATGAAACTGAAATGATGAATTTCAGCAGAATTGAAAATGAGAATTGTACCTCCTACATTCAATCACCAAGTCAAGTCATATTTATCTTCCAAATGGCTTATCTGTTTCTGTTTTCTTTGTAACTATACTAGTTCTGATCCTCATCTCTCACCTGAATTATTACAATGGCCAGGTAGTTAATCTGCCTACCTACCATTTAATGTATCATTTCTCCAGTCCGACCTCCAAATAACCCCTTTATAGTATCTTAACTTTTAAAGCAAGGTCACACATATTTACTTTCTTACAGTCACATAAACAAACATGTACATCTTCATTGTCTTTCAATTGATTTGATTAAGAAATCAAAATTTCTTAAACATTACATATTAGATTCATAGCCTACCTACCTGGCTAATGTCATGTCCTGCCACCCACTGGTTCACAGGAATACTCGGAACATCACATCATACTTTATGTTTTGTTTGGGGAGGTGTGTGTTTTTTTCTTAGAAGGATTAAATTCACATCATATTTAAAAAAAAAAACTTTTATACATGTTTTTTTGGTGCACTATAATTATACAAAATAGTGGGATTCATTGTTATAGTCATACATGCACATATATAATCTGTTCAATATCATTCCCCAGTATTTCCCTTCATATCATACTTTTTATGCCATTCTTTAAACACTCCAACCAATTTACACTCCTTCAAATCTCAATTGAAGTATTACTTCCTCTTAGGTCTTCCGAGTCTACAAGGTAGAGTAAGAACTTGTTCCTCCATCATCATACCTGGTATATATATTATTGGAGTGCTTAAACAGTATAATTTAAATAATTTATTTGCATGTTTTCCCAAGGTGAACCTTGAGAATAGAGACCAGGACTTGTTTTTGGCCCTACTACTTAGCACAGCATCCATCACACAAGTGCTCCAAAAGTGTATGAGCTATAGGAATACTATATCTAGGCTATATCTTTGTAATAAAATTATCTCAAATTTTATCAGCTAAAATAAACAAGTAAACACCAATTCAAAGAAACAATAGCATGTCCCCTTCAAGGAAATTTCAAGAAATTTAATCAGTCACTTTACCTAAATGTATGTTCATTCAAATATGGTAATGAAAAGAATACTACACTGGGTAACCAAAACACTACTAGTCTTTAATTTACTACTCTTTTACTCTGGCTGGTATAAAGATGTGTATTTTTATTGATGGTTCTCAGTCACGTTCTAAGTCAGGAATTTCCAAACTACTGGCTGCCTGTGTTTATATAAATAGAGTTTTATTGGAATACCTTGTGTTTATGTATTGTCTATGATTACTTCAGAATTACGAGAGCACAGTTAAGCCACACAGATCAAACAGACTGCAAACCCAAAATGCTTATCATCTGTACCTCATGAAGAGTTTGCTGATCCCTGTTCTAGATAATTTAAGTTTACAGACAAGGGACTTCCACATTATCAAAGCGAACTAACATTAAGTAGAGCTGGCTTTCTTTAAAAGCCAAAAAAGATTTTAAAAGGTATATTTGGTAGCTAAAATAAATAGCAAATCTGCTAAAAAAATATCCATTCAATAAGTTCTCTTTTTCATGACACATAAAGGCAGGCAAAGGGAATTGGAAACATGACTAGACTATAAAACACTTGCATTCTAACAACTCTTGGAACTATAAAAAGTTACAGACCAATTTCATTCTCAGCACAAATTACCTTTAATAAATGAAATTGTTTATTTATTGAAAGTTATTTATTGAAATTTGTAACATCAAATTATAAAATTTTAAAGGCTTATTAGCACCTAATGTATCTCTAACATAAAAAAAGAATCTAGACCTATTTTAACAAAGATAAATGTGTGCCATTAACAAGAACAAATTTCAGATGTATAAACAAAGATATAAAATATACTGATATTAGTATGAAGCTTAAGGAAGAACAACTAAAGAAGGAACTTACTGACAAAGATTTGACTGTTGGGTCAAATCTATAAAGATGTAGAGACAAGGATTTTTACCACAGTGTTGTTTATAATAAAAAGAAACTGCAAACATCATAAATGTCTACATAGTCATACCTTAGAAGATCATTCAAATAAACTGCTTTACTAAGAAAGGACTGCAATATAGACAAAATTGATGGACCCACACTTACTTTCCTAAATAGGTACCCACTGTAGTATAACAAATAGATTATCAAGAAATGAATAAAATATAATCATATTTTTGGAAAACTGAAACATGGAGGGTGCATGCAAGGTGGGGACAGGCACCCTGCAATCATCTAAGCATGAAATATGTGTATGTGGGACAATACAGAGAAAAATGTTGATTTGGGCTATGTTGTTCAGTGGTGGTATAAATGGTGATTTGTTCTTTTTTCACATTTTTGTTTTCCTTTCCTAGATTTCTCTGAATGAACATTTTGTTATTATTATTCAACTAATTATATTTCCATTGTCAGGATAAAAAAATTAAGACTTACCCAACTAAAAGAAGAAGTGCACAAATCACAGCAAATCCCAAAGTGTACTTGAGTGCTGTTTTAATTTGCTAGATGCCGGGGGGGAAAATATATCATTTAGTAAGCTGTTATATAAAAATTTTTTGCAACAGTATAATTATACTTTCAAATCAAATATGCATTTAGAATCAACAATATAAAATTTTGCCAGTTGGGAAAAAGACTTAACATTTAAAGAAAAATGATCATTATATCTTTACAAAATATACAAGATTTTAAAATCGTTTCAATGGTTAGGCTCTTGTAAAAGCAAAATACTGAAAGCAGTTTATTATCTAGTGAGCATCTTTAGTAAAATTATCAGAATATTTAATAAAATATTCCCCCAAACAAGCAGCAATCAGAACCTACAATGCCCCTTCCCAAATCATCAAAATGGATTAAAATAATAAAAAAATAATGTACACATGTGGGCACAAGCATATGTACACATAAAATGTAAATATTATATAGTTATATATTTATATTCTTTAAATATATATGTAACATATATCCTACCAAGCACTATTACAAGAACTTTACATATGTTAACTCATTTAATTCTCAACTCGAAGGTACTCTCATTCCTACTTTAGAGAAATGAAAGCTGAGGCACAGAGAAGTTAAATAATCTACCTTAAGCAATATAAGTCATATATGATTAAACAAGAACATAAAATCAGAAGTGGAAATTTAAAGGTTTTAATTTGCCTGCTATCCACAATGTAATCCAGACATCAAACAACTGAACAACAACAAAAAATACCCCAGAAAGCCAGACATTATGAACATGAATAGAAAAGTCAATTTTCTCAAAGTTAAATCACTGAGAATGAACATTATATTTTGTGTCAGACTAATGAAGAATCTAAAAATCACCTTTAAAAAATTAAATTCATGTTTCATATGGTAAGTTCTCATTTCTATTTCTAAGATAGTCCTGAGGGGAGAGGGAATTAAGGAAAAAACTAAGGAGAATCCTCAGATCAAACAAAGGTTGGGCAAAATGACAACATTTATCTCACTGAGATTTATTTAATTTGTAACTAGCCACCGTACCTTACACACATTTTAAATATGAAGTTATATAGTATCTGCAAATAATCATTTGACCCTCTTTAAATAAACATATAATATGCCACATTCTTTGTAACTCTAGAAGTCATTTAAAATGTTGATTTATAGGCTGGGGTTTGGCTCAGTGGTAGAATGCTCACGTAGCATGTGCAACCATGAGTTTAATCCTCAGTCCATGCAAAATATAAATAACATGTTGATTTACTTGCTCCCAAACTTAACACTAAATGCTATTAAGGTTTTAAGCATGATTAAGCAAGATGCTGGTTTTTGAGTTAATATATTTTTGTGTTTAAATAAAACATAAAGTACAAAACAAATTTCTGTAACTCGGTATTTATTCCTATTATACTGTTTTCCCTGCCTTAAATTTTAAAAAAGTGTTTTATTTTGATAAATTCCTTTCAAAATACAATTTCTTCCTTGACCTATTAACTAATACATAATAGTAGATTTTTTATTCTAAACCATCCATGCAATCTAGAGATGGAACTAACTTGGTTATACACATCAATGTGTGTGTGTGTGTGTGTGTGTGTGTGTGTGGGTTGGTACCAGGGATTGAACTCTGAAGCACTCAACCTCTGAGCCATATCTCCAGCCCTATTTTGTATTTTTATTTAGAGACAGCGGCCGAGTTGCTTAGTACCTTGTTTTTGCTTAGGCTGGCTTTGAACTTGCAATCCTCCTGACTCAGCCTCCTGAGCTGCTGGGATTACAGGCATGCACTACGGCACCCAGCATCATCAATATATTTTTAAGGCATCTCGAAATTATATTTATAGCTAGGGATTTTTATGCTAATACTTAAGTGATACTAGTCTGCTCTTTTAGAAACATCTGGGTGCTATATTTATCAGGTTTCTGTTTTCAGTGTCATTTAGTCTGAACTACCTGCAAGTGTTCCTTCCTTATAATCCAGAATAAGGGTCAGCAAACCATGTCCTAACTCCTTTTTTAATGCATCACAAAATGTTCATTAAGTATCCTCTCTGGATACTTAACACTATAATGATAGAGTTGAATAGTGGAGACACAAAGCCTAAAATATTTACTACACAGTTTTCACAGGAAAGTTTACTTTCGAACAGACACAAGCCATTATATGGCTACTGAAAAATGTGGCTGGTTAAATTGCTATAATCTAAATTTCAAAGACTTGGTGTGAAAAAAAATTTAGTATCTTATTAATAATATAATTTGATTATTTTGAAATTATAATAAGGGAAACATTAACTACCATGTTTAATTAAAATTAATTTTCTTTTTATTTATTTTAATGTCGCTACTAGAAAATTTCAAATTTCACGTGGGATTAATGTTATATTTCTACTAGACAACACTGATCTAGAATAAACTAAAATGGAGTCATATCATCTTTGTAAAGCAAGAAAATATTTTTTTAACTAAAATTAGACCTCTAAAGTAGAGATAACTTACAGTACATTTACTAGTATCATCATCATCCTTTTCTTCATAGTAGAAGTAGACAAAAGGAATCCAGAAGAACACACAGAACAATATAACAGAATATAAAGCTGTGGAAACAAATAATAAACTGAGTTCAACTTAATACATATATATTCAGTTATCTAACTATATGTCTGCATGTATATATATCAACTTACCAAAATTTACTTCCCTATTTGATTTCCTGTATTCATAACTTTGTACATGTGATTTTCAAGTAGCCTTTGCTGTCCTCCATCTCAAGAAATCAATACCACGATTAGAATAATATATCATAATTCAAGTTAACTATGGGACAATTTATAACAAAAAATTAAAATAATTGTACCAACAACAAATATGGTAGGTAACCGCTGAGCTCTTGCTATGTGCTAACCACAGTACTGCGAACTTCCTGTAAACTATCTCATTTAAACTAATTTTTGCATTCATTCCAACTTAAAATTGATCACAGGGACCCAACATTTGCCACTCTGGCAAGTTAAAACAACAGCTATAAATATTACTGTCCTTTTGATATAAATAATTTCCCCATGCTAAGTTTAAAATATGCAGAATTATAAAATTGACCTTACACAAAGCAAGAAGAAAAGCAGTACAACAGTAAAATTAGATCCAAAGTTAACTGACAAGAATTACTATTTTTCTACCTTAAAATGTTAGATTTGAGATACTTTTATAGACATTAATCAAATTAATTCAATAGTGGTCTAAAGTTAAAAACTGGAATAATGAAAGATATAATGTTTAATATTAAAAACAGCATAAATGTCAGGTGTGGTGGCACAATACTGTAATTCCAGTGACTAGAATTTGAGGTAGAAGGATTGTGAATTTGAGGCCAGCATGGGCAACTTAGCAAGATCCTGTTTCAAATTTTAAAACAATAATTAAATAGGTCAGGATGTAAGCCCAGTGGTAAAGCAATCCTGGGTTCAATCCTCAATACCACACATAAAGACAAGAAACACAGCCAAAACAACTGTTTTGGGACATAATAAGTGTAAAAAAGTTGTTTTTTAGAAGTCTAGGTATTAACATTTCCTTGCATATAAAGTTCATGAAAAGCAACAGCACCAGTATAATTACATTAACTAACTACAGAATGGTAAATATTGTATTCCTTTGTAAAAAAAAAAAAAAAAATTTGTCATCATTTCACATCTATTAGGATGGCTACTATTAAAAATATAAAATAACAAATGTTGGCAAGTATGCAGAGAAACTGGAACACTGTGTAGTATTGGTGGGTGGGAACATAAAATGGCAAACAGTATAATGCTTTCTTTAAAAAAAAAAAAAAAAAAGGTGGGGGGGCGGTTACTGCATGATCCAGCAATTCCACTTCTGAGTATATAGCCGAAAGAACAAAAAACAGGGCTTCAGATTTTCCTATATAACCATGTTCATAGCTGCATTATTCACAATACCTTTGGAAAATCAAGCATCCTTTTATGGATAAACAGAGAAGCAAAATGTAGCATACACATAAAAGGAATATTATTCAGCCTTAAAAAGCAATGAAATTGTAACACAAACTACAGCACAGATGAACTTTGAAAACTTTATGCTCAGTAAAATAACCCAATCACAAAAAGATAAATATTATATGGTTACACTTATATGAGATACTTAGGTCAAAATTATAAAGCCAGAAAGCAGAATGGTACTTGTCAGAAGTTAAGGGGAAGGAAAGAATGGGGAGTTACTATTTTTATGATTATAGAGTTTCAGTTCTACAAGATAAAGATATTTATAAAAACGTGGTGTTGATGGCTGAACAACATTATAAATGTATTAAACACCACTGAAGTATATACATAAAATGGTTGACTAACATTTTTGTTGTGCTTAATTTGCCACAATAAAAAGAAAAAAATAGAAAGCATTTGTTACTAATACATGTTAAAATCTTAAGTTACTTAATCCATTGGAAGGAAGAACTGTAGGAGTTAATAGAAGTTTTAAATATGATCTCAATAATTGCTCACACTATCTCATTTATCTGGAGGCCATTTATATAACACAATTATCTTCTAATTGCATAAGTTACCATCATATTCAATTAACATGACAGGGATAAAACAAATTCTTATAGTTAAAAAGCAACTCTTTCTGTCATATGGTAGCTGCTGTCTTGAAATATGATTCTTTGGCTTATAACTATATTATGAAGCACCTTGCATACCAATAAATATGCACCTTCATCCAAAAACGAAACAAAAAAAGAAAATCCATTTTTAAAAGTAAAGACTTAAAATGATGCTTCACAATAGAAGATACATACAATGGCTAATAAACACTTAAGAAGGTGTTCATTACCATTAATTATCAGAAAAGCATAAAAACCCATAATTAGATAATACAGACTTACTAAAATGGTTAAAATTAACAAAAGCATAAAAACCCATGATTAGCTAATACAGACTTACTAAAATGGTTAAAATTAACTGACAGTACCAAGTATTAACAAGAAGCAAAACAGCCAACATTCTCATACTTTCCTGTGGAAATGTAAAAAGGTACAACACTGTAGAAAACTGTTTAGTAGTTTCTTATCAAGATCAATAAACACCTACTCTATGACCCAACAATTCTATTACTCTAGTGATAAGTGCAATAATATATGCAAAGTGTTTCCACTCAGGGAAGCCTGATTGAGTTCTGGAATCTAAGACTTTTATTGGAGGGTTATAATATAGTATCTGTTTTGAGTACAATTACCAAAACTACAGACTCTAAGAAAGAAAACAAGATTTCACCAAAAATCATGGTTTTCAGAAACAATTTAAACAAGGTGGTACCACATGTTTTCTTATCCCACTGTAAAAAACCACCTTACCAATTAGTAGCACACGAAACATAGCAAGGGCTAGGCTTCTAAGAGTTGGTCAAGGGTCAGTAACATAAGCTAATCCTCCTGAAGATAGACAAGAGCTGAGCAATAGCACACTTGCTGCATTAACTCTTTCTCAGCAGGAATGTTCTAGCAATAATCAAAACCTAAAAAGGACCCAAAGTCCATCAACAGGTGAGTGGATAAACAAACTGAATGTATTCATACAAAAGATTACCACACAGCAATACCCCCCCAAAAATGAGATACAGATAAATTTCACAACCTTACACTTGAATAAAACAAGTCCGGGCATAAGAATACATTTCCTATGACTAAAGAAAATTCTAGCACTAGACAAACTATTATAGGAATTAAAAAAAAAAAAAAAAGTGGTTGGGGGAAGCTTCTGAGGCTAATGAGAAGCTGTTGATAGCAGTGCTCAAAAAGAGACAATTTCTAGTACTCAACACCCATGGAAGGAAGTGAGGAACAGATAAAATTAAGAAGACTCTCTAATATCTCTTCAGTAGTTTATGGTTCAGATATATTTAGAAGACCCTAAATCTTTATGTCCCTGACATCCCATTCTAAGCTGTTTTCTGTTAATCTGAGTGCTCTTTCCAGTGTGCTTCATAAAGATTTCCTCCTTTAGCCCATAAATGTTGAAATGTAAAGAAAGAATTAAATTAACATTTATTGTATGTTTTGGATCATTTCTAATGCCAAGTTGAGTTTATAGAGCTATAAATGAAAAAAAATTGCTATAACTACTACTATCATGAAACAGAGAAATTGCTTCTTTTAAAATTATACGTCAAACTCACAGCTATTTTCAAAGAAAAAATATTCTTAACTCCAACAGTTGTGATGTTCTCATGACATTTCTATAAAGTATGATTTTTTTTTACTTATAAGTTTTTTTTTAAAAGACTAGTAAATAAAAGATAATATATTTTTGGTTTAATAGACCCACTAACATCAAAGAACATATTAAGAACAAATTTTAAAATCTCAGGTCCACAGAAACTGACAAGAATTACTCATATTGGGCTGGGGTGGTAGCTCAGTGGAAGGGCGCCTGCCTCACACATGTGAGGCACTGGGTTCGAACCTCAGCACCACGTTAAAATAAATAAATAAAGATACCGTGTCCATCTACAACTAAATAAATAAATAAATAAATAAAAGAATTACTCATAAAACATGTTCTTTAAAAAAAAACTTATTAAGAACTAGCAAAACCAAGTGAATGTAGGACCACTGATTAAAAAAAAAAAAAAAACATGAGAAAAAAAACTGGCAAAGAATACAGGATAATTCCTATGATTTTTAAAATATATACACAAAACAAGAAATCTACATCTAAATGCTGTGTATCATTAAATTATAATTCCCATAAAAATTAAATTGGATACATTAGATTTTTGAATGATTAAAATTTTAAAAATGTATTCCTCCTGATTATCAATGAAAGAAGCTAACCTCTAAATCAAAATATTTAGTTCAAGAAAAACTTAGAATAACAGTCAATATTGTAAGAGAATAATGTAGTCATTAAAAAACTTTGTTTTTGGGGGGCTGGGGATGTGGCTCAAGCGGTAACGTGCTCGCCTGGCATTTGCAGGGCGCTAGGTTCAATCCTCAGCACCACATAAAAATAAAATAAAGATGTTGTGTCCACCAAAAACTGGCAAATAAATATTAAAAAAATTCTCTCTCTCTCTCTCTCTCTTTAAAAAAAAACTTTGTTTTAGAGGGTCAAAATATAAAGATATTCTAGGAACCCTTAAAGAATTTTGAAAGTATCCTTTATTCACTTAAAGAAATTTGGGGTCAAGAATGATAGTTGTATATGAATATTCTTTTTCCTTTCAGTATTCAAAACCCATGGAAGGAAAACAAATATATGATGACTTAACTCCACCTCATTTTGGATGCTGTAGTTTCCTTAAGGTGGTAGTAATGTACTAAGGATGGAAAGACAAGGAGAAATAAATTTCAGACTCTCATAATATTGACATAACAACTCTGGCTAGCCTACCATTCCTGCTGATATGGTAACTATTTATTTCCCAGTCATTCAATGAAATAAGGACACCAAAATGATTAGGGAGAATGCCACCTTCAAATTCAATGAAAGCACTGTTTCATCCCAAGGTGTAAGTACTATTAAGCTATTAAGAATTCAAAATCAGCATGCTAGGTAACAAGCAAAAGTTTTGTAAGTAACAACTACTCAAAAATAAACAACTTATAGATGTATTCACTGATGAATTAGGACCAACAATGTAAACTGCCATGATATACTCCTATCCCTTATTTATAAGAAACATGTACATATTATGGGAGAAAGAGAACCGTAATGTGCTTAGGGGTCTACAGCATTCTCTGAGAGAGAGAAAAACTTCTAGATTCACTTTAAACCCTGCAAGGATAATAAGACCAAGGGAAAATTGCAGACCAGTTTCACCCGTAGATGGATTTTAAAAAGAATCCTGAATGAGAAGGCACCAAATCAAATCTAGCAAAACATTACAAAAATTAAATAAACAAAAGCCACTATTCATGACCAATTTGGGTTTATCCTAGGAATGCAAAGTTGGTTTAAGAAGAATCTATCTATGCTGGCATGGGCACCTATAATCCCAGCAGCTCAGGAGACTGAGGCAGAAGGATTACAAATTCAAAGCCAGCCTCACAAACTTATTGAGGCCCTTCACAACTTACAGAGACTCTATCTCAGGAAAAAAACCAAAAAACAAAAAACACAGGCTGAGGTATAGCTTAGTGGTTGACAGCTTCTGGGTTCAATCTCCAATACCAAAAAAAGAAGAAGAATCATCTAGCTAGATATGTGGTATTTAATGTATTACTTGAAAGAATAAAAACAAAACAAAAACTCAAATGATCATTTTGATACAGAAAAAGATCCTAATAAAATGTAATCAATTAACCAATACCTATTTAGTATGTTTCAGTCAACATTCTGGAGGTATGCATGTAGCTACATCAAAACACAGAAGTCCCCACTCTCATAAAGCTTAATTCTAATGGGGAAAAAAACATAATATTTAGAATTATAGTATAGACTACTCAGAGTACATAAAAATATTCCAAAATCAATTTAACAAACCCACTGAAATAGTTGCTTCAAGTAGAAAATGGAAATGCCAACAAATATAAAGGCTTGCAACTTCATTTCCAAATAAAGTGCAGGCTGGCTTCATTTCATACTCACCAGACTGACAAATACTAAATATGCATGACAATATCATAGTTTAAGATATAGAGTAACTAGAAGGCTTATTTGGGAATAAAGTAGTGAAAACACTTAGAAAGAATAATGAGTTTCATTCATTGCACAATTTTAATAAAAAATGTACATAGTAATATGTGATATATTCATTCATGCTGAAAATTTACACACTATAACATGTATAACATGTATGAATCTCAGGAACATAAGGATGAAGGAAAACAAGTCATTTCATATAAAGTTAAAAACTGTAAAACTGAGTAAAGTATATAAAACTATAAAGCAAAGCAAAGGATGAACACAAACTAAATTTAAAATACTGGTTACTTCTAAAGGAGGGGACAAACTGATAAAGGCACTTGATAGAGGCTGGACCTAGTGACTCACTGCTAATGAAGAAAATGTAACAAAAACTGTTACTCTTGAGATATTTTAACAACTGGCTTCCCTCTTGATCACTTTATCCCTGACTTGTTCTGAGAGAACACAGTTGCCATGTTATAAAATGCCCTATGGGAAAGTTCATATGGCACAAAACTCATGTTGCTGGCCAAACAGGGTAATACCTGAAAGCCTGCTCATACCCTTGTGAGGGACATTGGGAGCCAATTTTCCCCTAGAGGAGCTGCAAGTTGTTCTAGCACACACATTCACTCAGTCTTGCAAGAGAACCTGAGAGAGAAGACCCAGCTAAGATGCATCTGGATTCCTTTCCAACAGAAATTGCAATATAATGTTTGTTGTTTTAAACTGCTAAATTTTGTGGCAATTTGTTACATGACAATAAATAACTAGCACAACTTCTGATAGTACAGCAAAGTCATTCAAACATTCTATTGCATATATACTGAGTGTATACTGAGAATACATACCTTGGAGGATAACATCATTTCTAGGCTTTGACTCAGAATTTTTATTCTGAAGAATGGGTCAACACTCATTTAACTTATGCCTTTAAAAAAAAATTGTTTCCCTTCTTTATAGTCTTTATTCCAAGGTTTAAACTTCAATGCCAGTTAATAACCAAAAAAAGATTAATTCATAGTATAACTCCCAATTGAATGGCAACTGATGACTACAATGTTGACTTCAAAGCTACACAGAAATACAGAAACAACAGTATGTGGCAAACACATGAAATAAATTAGCATTATGTAATGGCTAATTTGAATTGCCAAATTGATTGGATTAAGATATGCCTATGATTAAGAGGCTTCTAGGTGTGTTGATGAGAGTGTGTCTAGAAATGATTGGCATGTGGGATAGGGAACTGAAGTAGAGACCCTCCCTAAGAATGGGCAGAACTGCCCTATAGGATGGTGGCTTGGATGGAATAAAAGAACAAGGAAGCAGCAGCAGATGCAAACTCCATTCTTCTTGGTGCTGTGATCATCTGAGGATATTGGACTCTCATTTCTTCACTCTTCCAAAGCAGACTCTGTCAGTGATACTCTGGGGAGTTTCCAGAAGCCTTCAGTCTCAGACCAGGGTAGTACCATTGATCCCTCACATTCTGGGGCTTCAAGCCTTTTGGACTGTGCAGCTACTGGTTCTTCCAGCTCTCCAGCCTGCAACAGCTATTATGGACTATCCAGATTCTGACTGAGTAAGCCAATCCAAAAGGATATTAAATAAGCATCCTTTTAAAATATAGTAATTAATTGATAAATTCTAATTAGGAATATATGACAGCAGAATGCATTTTGATTCGTTGTATACAAATGCAGCACAACTTTTCATTTCTCTGGTTATACATGATGTATGTGCAGTCATACATGTACCTAGGGTAATGACGGCCATCTTATTCCACCATCTTTCATGTCCCCATGCTCCTCTCCTCCCCTCCCCCCCCAGTTTGCCCAATCAAACTTCTTCCATTTTTCTCATGCCCTCCCCTCATGATCAACATCCACTTATCAGAGAAAACATTCTGCCTTTGGTTCTGGGGGATTGACTTACTTAGCATGATATTCTCCAACTCCATCCATTTATCTGCAAATGCTACAATTTTATTCTCTTCTAATGCTGAGTAATTTTATTTTTATTTAATTTTAATTTTTTAATCTTTTCCCTTTTAATGCTGAGTATTTCATTGTGTATATATACCACAGTTTTTTTTTTTTTTAATCCATTCACCCATTGAAGGGCATAGAGGTTGCTTCCACAGTTTAGCTATTGTGAACTGAGATGCTATAAACATTGATGTGGCTGTATCACTATAGTATGCTGATATTAAGTCCTTTGGGTATAGACCTAGGAGTGGGATAGCTGGGTCAAATTGTAGTTCCATCCTAACTTTTCTAAGGAATCTCCTTACTGCTTTCCATACTGGCTGCACCAATTTGCAGTCCCACCAGCAATGTATGAGTGTGCCTTTTCCCCTACATGCTTGCTAATACTTACTGTTGTTTGTATTCTTGATAACTGCCATTCTGACTGCTGTCAGTTGAACTCTTAGATAGTTCTGAATTGCATTTCTCTAATTACTGGAGATGTTGAATATTTTTTCATATATTTGTTGACCGAATGTATATCTTCTGAGAAGTGTCTGTTCAGCTTCTTAGCCCATTTATTGATTGGGTTGTTTGTTGTTTTGGTGTTAAATTTTTTGAGTTCTTCAAATATCCTGGAAATTAGTGCTCTCATAATCTGACATTTGTGTGGCAAAAATTTGCTCCCAAGATATAGGCTCTCTCTTTACTTCACTGATTGTTTCTTTTGCTGAATAGAAGCTTTTTAGTTTGAATTCATCTCATTTATTAATTTATTATTTTATTTCTTGTGCTTTAGGAGTCTTGTAAGGAATTTGGAGCCTAATCTGACATGATGAAAATTTGGGCCTACTTTTTTCCTCTATTAGGCACAAGAGTCTCTGGTCTAATTCCTAGATCCTTGATCCACTTTGAGTTGAGCTCTGTGCATGCTGAGAGATAGGGGTTATTTTCATTTTGCTGCATATGTATTTTAGTTTTCCCAGCACCATTGGTTGAAGAGGCTATGTTTTCTCCAATGTGTGTTTTTGGCAAATTTGTCTAGTATAAGATAACTGTGCTTATGTGAGTTTTGTCTCTGTGTCTTCTATTCTGTACCACTGGTCTACATGTCTAGTTTGGTGCCAATACCATGCTGTCTTGTTATTATAGCTTTGTAGTATAGTTTAAGATCTGGTATTGTGATGCTTCTTGCTTTACTATTCTTGCTAAGGATTTCTTTGGCTTTTCTGGGTCTCTTATTTTTCCAAATGAATTTCATGATTGCTTTTTCTATTTCTATAAGGAACGACATTGGGATTTTAATTGGAATTGAATTGAATCTGTATAGCGCTTTGGGTAATATGGCCATTTTGACAATTTTAATTTTGCCTATCCAAGAGCATGGGAGATATTTTCATCTTCTAAGGTCTTCTTCAATTTCTTTCTTTAGTGTTCTGTAATTTTCAATGTAGAGATTGTTCACCTCTTTTGTTAAATTGATTCCCAAGAATTTTTTTTTAAGGCTAATCCTAATTTCTCTTTCAGAGGATTCATCACTGATGTATACAAATGCATTTGAATAAATAAACCCCCTTATGATAATCATACTTCCTATTGATTCTGTTCCTCTAGAGAAGCCTGATTAATATACATTACAGACGGATTACTCTTGGAGATCATGCTGAATCTTACAAAGAACCACATTTCAATTGATAAGCCTGTCTTCTTAACTTCTTAACCTCAATTTTTTCATCTGTAAATTAAAGATTCCAATGCTAGACAGAATGAAATTATAGAATCAGTTTTTGGCTTATAGTTTTTGTGATTCCAATCCAAGATCAATGGACCCATAGCTTTGGGGCTTTGTTGGGAATGGTGGATGACAATGGCAAATAGTGCATGATGGAGTGAACTGCTTACTGCATGGCCAGGAAGCAAAGAAAAGGGAGAAAGGAGCCAGGGTTCCACAAATCTCTTCAAGGGCACACCTCCAGTGACCTAAGGACCTCCCACTAGAACCCTTCCCCTAAAGGACCACAATACCTCTCAATAACACCCATCAGGGATCAAGTCTTTTAACATCTAAATCTTTGTGGGACACTTATCCAAAGCATAGCACAAGTCCTCTAAAATTGTAAGCTATAACAATAGCAACTGTAAGAGGACAAATAGATGAGGATGGTGGAAACACAAGATTAAGAGAATAATTCTATAAAATGACCCCACTGTACTGCCTCCTCACATGCTTTCTTTGCCAAAAAGCATCTGCCTGCAGCCCTGCCTGGCCTGAGGGGGGACAGGAAATGTCACATTCCTCAACAAACCGAGGCAGTGGGGAGAACACCTGGCAGTCAGTGTACATAATGAATGATGGGGATCCAAAGAGGATAAAGGCTGCTTATCACTGGGTTCCTAACAGCCAACCTCTGGGATCACATATTCCAGCTCAAAGGGTTGCTAACACCTCCAGGGATCTCACTTCCCAACACAAAGGATCACACCCTGTGCTCTTGCCACTTCCTGCCCTTAGGCACATACACAGAGTAGACAGGGAGGCAGGGATTAAAAAGGCATTCTGTGGTCTAAAAAAGAGCAAGACACACCCACTCCTGCAAGCACCCAGCTCTGGGTACTCTTTTTCAGGAGAAGTCTGCTACTTCTGTCCCTCTCTTAAATAAAACTGTGCTTTCTATATTTGCCTTGGCATTTCTCAGGTATTTAATCTTTAACACGTAGGGAATGAGAACCCATTCCTGACTGGTATTACAACTATCCTTTACTGTCTACAAAACACAAAACTGTTGTTATACTCTATTTACATTAGCTCATTAAATATTTTTACCAACAACTTTGACAAGTAATTTACTATCACAAAACTTATACAATGTAGGTGTATGAATTGAATTTAATAAATTTATAGTCATGCAACAATTACCTCTTCTAGTTTTAGAATATTTCCATAACCCCCAAAAAGTTGTCTTGTAAGTTTGTAAATAATAGCCACACCCGCCCCAAATTTGAGGCAAACTTTGACTTGTTTTCTGTCTCTAGAAATTTTTATTTTTCTGGATATTTTATGTATAGATAATTATATATACAGTTTTTCTTCATTTGGGCCCAGGAGTTTGGAATTATTTTTCTGCGAAGAATCAGATAGTGAATATTTCCTGCTTTGCCACAGACAACATGTAAACAAATAGGTATGGCCAGATTTAGATTTGACTCAGAGGCCTTACCATAGTTTGCTGATCTCTAACTTTGACAGCTGGATATTGTCCATGTTCCTTACAGTAACCTCTGGTGTAATAAAGGTTGTGTGCCCCCATCAGATTAAAAATATTTGATAAGCAAATTAATATAGATATAAACCATGGATATAATCAGCTACTCCAGCAGAAACACTGTCTCAACCAAAGGGAACTGAGGAAAGATAACATAAAGAGAAGATGATGGATCTCTCAAATTCTTGTACCAGACCATAGAGCTATTTGGTGACAAAAGTTTACTACTCCACAACATAATGGAATAATGATCCCAGAAGCTATTTAATCATTAAGATTGCCGCCTAGGTTTCAAAGAGTGGGGGGAGGTAGCAAGGCCCAGATTTCAAAGGCCAAATGGAAAATTCTTGGAAGCATAAACCCTACAAAGTAGAACCTGGAAGCTCAAATTTGGCCAGCATTCAAGTGCCAGTGAATCCAAAGGGCAGAACATCAAACCTAGCCTTTATAAGTTCTGCACTTGATTGAGATCCTTTCTTCCTTCTGATTTTTTCCCTTTTGGAAAGAAATGTCTATCTTATGATTGCACCACTAAAAATATTTTAGAAATAGATCACTTATATGGTTTTAGAGTTCATAGAGAAAATTTTTGCCTCAGGATAGACAAGTACTTAAGGGTGTCACAGATAGGTGATACTTAAATAAGACTCTTAATTTTAGATTTTTTAGTTCATATTGGAATAAGTTAAGGCTTTGAGGAATGCTAAAATGGAATGAATGTATTCTCCTATGCAAAGGTGGAATATTATAGAAGGAATTAAGCCCCACAAAATAGTATGTTGATATCCTAACTCCAATTGTGATGGTATTTCAAGATGGGGCCTTTGGGAAGTTATAAAGTATAGATTAAGGCACTAAAAAGGGCCCTATGATGGGATTATCAAACAAAGAGGAAAGAACAGAGTGTGTATTACTTTGAGAACCCAGCAAGAAGATGGCTATCTGCAAACCTTCATCAGAGAACCAAATCTATTGGCAGCCTCCAGAAGTATGAGGAATAAATATTAGTTGTTTTAGTCACCCAGTCTACATTATTTTGTTAAACAATCTCTGCTTCTAATTTATGTGTTATATATCTCATTGGAAATGCAATTTGTATTTCCCTAATGATTAAAAACGTTGGATATCTTTTTATGTGCTTATAAACTGTTTTAGTCAGATTTTTCACTGCTGTGACTAAAAGACCTGACAACAACAATTTTAGAGGAGGAAAAGTTTATTTGGGAGCTCATGGTTTCAGAGGTGTCGGTCCAAAGAAGGCTAGATCCATTTCTTGGGGCTCAAGATGATTCAGCACATCTTTGTGGAAGTACATAGTGGAGGGAAGCTGCTCACCTCAAGGCAGCCAGAAAGCAGAGGGTGGGGGAAGGGGCCACAAAGAAGACAACCTTCCAGGGCACACTCCAGTGACCCACCTCCAGCCACTCCCCACCTGCCTGCAAACTCAATACTGATTAGGTCACACCTCTCACAATCCAATCATTTCAACTTGTAACATTCCTGCATTAATACAGGAACTTCTGGTTTCTGATTGGAATTACATTCTTATTTCTTTTAATTATGTTTCTAGCTTTCATGTCAAAACTGCATCCTGTGACCCTGCCAACCTTTTTTATTATTTTTTTTTTTTGTCTTTACATGGGTACCTTGAGATTTTCTACCTGCAGAATTTTGTCATATATGAAAACAAATCTTAATTCTTTTCTAGTTTAGATATATTTATTTAAACAACTATTTTGGTTCCTTCATGGGCTAGAATCCTCAGTACAATGCTAAGTATCAGTGATGAGAGCAGATGTTTGTACTCTGTTCTTAATCTTAGGGGAAAACAGTCAGATATTCACCATTAAATATAATGTTAATTGTAAGTTTTTCGTAGCTGTCCTATGTCAGGTTGAGGAAGTTCCCTTCTATAACTCCTTTGTTGAGAGTTGTTATCAACAATGGATACGCAAATTCTGTTATATGTCTACTGAGACAATCATGCATTTTTTTGCCCTATGTTCTTTTAATATGTATGTTACATGAATTGATTTTTTAATATTAAACCAGCCTTCCATTTTTGGAATTAATTCCCAAGAATGAAAATATGATGTCCAATTCAGGTTTTTTAAAATTTTGTGTAGTATTTTTGTGTCTGCATCATGAAGAATATTATTCCAAAGTTTCCTTTTGTCATGTTTTTGTCTAATTTTGGTGTCAAGGTAAAAGATGGAAGGTATTCCATCCTCTATCCCTAAAAGGGTTTATGAAAAACTAGTATAATTTCTCTTTTAAACATATGATAGAATTCACCAGTGATGAAATCTATGTATCAAGTTTTCTTTGTGGAAATATAGTAAATAATTAATTCAATTTCTTTATGTGCTATAAAGCGATTTCTTCTTGAATCAGTTTTGGTAATCTGCATCTTTCTAAGAATTTTTCTAATTCATCTTATTTGTTGCTATAAAGTCATTTTTTAGAGTCTTAATCCTTTTAATTTCTGCAAAATTAGTAGTAACACACCTCTTTTATTCTTCATTTTGATAATTTCTATTTCTCTCTCTCTCTCTCTCTCTCTCTCTCTCTCTCTCTCTTATTTCTCCTTGCTCCATGCCCTCAATCTGGCTAAAGATTTGTCAAATGTATAGATTTTCACCCAAAAAACCTACTTTGGTTTGACTAATTTTTCTCTAATGTTTTTCTGTTTTCTACTTCTCTGATTTTGCTTCTTCCACTAGCTTAAAATTTAGTTTCCTCTTCTTTTTCTATTATCTTAAGGTAATAGGTTTAGGCACCTAAGAATTATTTTCTAATATATAAGTTTAAAATTTCAAATTTCTCTTAGCATCATGAGAGCAGCATCCTATAAATTTTGATAAGTCCCATTTTTTATTTTCATGTAAAAATACTTTCCAGTTGCCTATGATTTATAATGACCCAAGGGTTATTCAGAAGTGCATTATTTAATTTCCAAATATTTATGGATTTCCAAGATTTCTTTCTTCTGAATGTTCCATCATACATGAATAGGTAAGCCTGAAGCTGACACACAGGTCTCTGAGGCTTTGTTGATTTTTCTTCAATCTTTTTTCCACTCTGATCTTTTGATTAGATAATCTATCTTCAAGTTCACTGAATTTTTTTCATCAGCCACATCAGATCCCATTGCTGATGGGACTATCTAATGAATTTTTCATTTCAGTTACCATACTCTTTAATTTCAGAATTTTTGTATGGTTCTTTAAAAAATCATTTCTATCTCCTTACTAAAAGTCTCAATTTGTCACACTTTCATTTAATTAAATAGTTTACTTTCTGCTTTTAACTGATAACAGGTATTTTGAAGACTCTGTTTTTAAATCTAGAAATATTATTTCTGCTGTTTTCTTTATCATGGGTCACCTTTTCCTATATCTTTACATACTTAATAATTTTTGAAACTCAACATTTTAGACAATATATTTTTCAACTCTGGACTGTGCCATTATGCCTGAAGGTTGTCATTCCTGTTTTACAGTTTGTATCTTTATTCACTTATTTGTCAGAATTAAATCTGTAAACTACAGCATTAAGTTGTTGCTGGTCTACCCAGTTGATTTTTGTTTATGGGTTGTTGTTTTTTTTAATTCTTCTTTTTATCTTCAAGCCTCAGTTTCTAGGGATTTCCAGTGTCTACATAGCTTAATGATCAACCAGTGACCAGAAAAAAATTTTGCTCAAGTGCCTTGAGCCAGTAAATGTTCCATCCCTTGCCAATTACTCTGTAGTTGACAAGAGAGTGCATTAAAAGTTCAGGTCAAGTTTAAGTTAGCCCTGGGTTTTATTTTCTGCTGGGCTCCTTCTGGTCTTCTATATATGTGTACACAGCCCCTAGACTAATTTGCATCCTCCCCATTCTCTGATATACATGTGTACAGAAACAGTTGGATATGAGATTGTCTGTCATGACCACAACCCTATGCAGGTAGAACTGCCTGCCTTTTCCAATTAGCTGACTCCAAGATTGTCAGTTACACTAATAATACTGCTAGAAATAAGCACCACCCATCTGAATAAGTCCCTTCCACCAGAACAGGACAGCTTCTGGTCTTAATGGCTTGCCCTGCCCTGGAGATCCATCAGCAATAAACAACCTGGGAGTAGGATACAGCATCCCTAGATTAAAACATTGAACTACAACATTCTTGCAGCATTTATCAAACACCTGTCAGACTGTTTTATGTCGTTGTCTGATTTCCAAAGCACTAGATTTGGGGGTTTTGTTCAATTTTTGTCCCGCTTTATGATTTTTTTTTTTGGGGGGGGGTAGAAGAAAATCTGCCAACCTTCTTACCTGGCCATGGATAAAATTCCACCCCCAGCTCAATCTTAACTACATGGAAGCACATATAACCCTCTCTCATTAACAAAAATGGTAAAACTTACGTGAGTTCTCCAAGTTACACAGCAAATAAAGGACCCATTCATTTTACAAATATTTAAGCAACTACATACATACCAACAACTCTTCTAAATGCATCAAGGACCAAAAGAAATAAAAAGATATTTTTTGTTAGTGTAGTATGAATTCTAGCAGGAGGATATAAACAATAAATTAAACTAAAATACATAGTGCATGAAAAGGTGATTAAGGCCTACAAGAAAAAAATACAATAAAATGGACCAATATAAAAGGGAACATTAATTGAAGATGGAAAGACCTTTTCACATTCAATAACATTTGAGCAAAGACTTGAGGGTTAAAGGAGTTAAAGAAACTAATCAAGCAGATAACTGGAAGAAAAGCATTCTAGGCAAAGGGAACATAAAGTGGAGGATGGAAGGGAACAGTGAACCTGAAATGTTAAAGAACATTAACAGCAACATTAATATAATTAATCAGTGAGGTAGAGATATATTAGGTATCCACTGCTATGAAAAAGATTACCCAAACTTTGTAATCTAAAGAAAATTTATTATCACAGATTCTGTGGGTCATGAATATGAGCCCAGTTTAGCTAAGTCCTTCAACTCAGGATTTCTCCCAAGTCTGAAATCAAGATATTGGTCATCTAGCAGTTCTCTCAAGGCTCAAATGAGAGACACCTTACTTCCCAACTCACTCACAGTTGTTGGCAGAATTCCATTCTATACTGGCTATTAGCTGGAGGATTTGTCCATAAGACAGTATACTATAGGGAAGCTGCTTAATCAAAGAAAGGAAGAAAAAAGAGCCAGAGAGTACAAGCAAAAGTCATCATCTTTTATAACTTAATCTCAGAAGTGACATCCCATCCTTTTTGCCAATGCTCTTGTTAGAAGCCGATAACTAGGTCCACAACATACTGAAAAAGAGAGGATTATATATAGGGCATGAGTATTAGGAAGTAGAAGGCACTATGGGCCATCTTAAGAGGCAGCCAACCACAAGAGAGTAGTGGGAAATGAGGTCAGAGAGGTTTGTGAGGTGGGAAAGAATGCCAGATCACACAAAGCTCCATAGGTTCTAGTAATGACTTTGTCTTTTACTGTGAGTGAAATGGGAAAGTATTACAGGATTTTGAGCAGACTTGGCAAGGATATGTCATGTTTTTAAAAGATCACTATGATTTCTGCATTATGAATAAAAATCGATAGGTAAGAAATGTGTTAGGAGGTTCCTATAATAACCTAAAAAGAGACAACAGTGTGTTAAACAGTATAGTAGCCAGAAGGTAGTAAGAAGTAAATTCTAAAAGAATTCTTAAGATCAAATACAAGAGAATTTCCTCCCATATGTGATATAAAACATGAAAAAAATAGTTTCAAGGACAGTCTTCAAGATTTTTGGCCTGAGGAACTCTGTCCTTCTAGTTGCTACATAGTACAACAAGGAAAATAATAGTATAGAAGATTGAGCTGCTCTGAACATGTGAAATTTGAGGTTTTCTGGTAGAAATTCCTGTAACAGCTGCACAGAAGAATATGAAGTTCAAAAGAGGTTTCCACAAAGATTTGAATTTGGAAGTTTGGCATATAAATGATATTTAGAATCAAGCAACAGTATAAAATCAATAAAGGACTGAGATAAAGAACAGATCCAAAGATTAAACCCTGGGCATTTCAACATTAAAGAGGTCAAGAAGAAGAGAAAGAATCTGCAAAGAAAACTTACAAGGCATAATCAAGGACGTAAAATGAAAAACCAAGAGTATATGTTTCTTCACAATCTGGCATATAGAGGAAGGTTTATGATACCAATGTGACAAACTCACACAAGTCACTCTAGCTGTAAATCCAAGAGATTACATATTTTTCTGATATTTCTTACTTGGAAATGAGGAAAGAAATCCTTAGGCATTTAGGTCTCAAGAAGTTTTTATCTAGATAATCTCTTGAGCAGACTTAACCAGAAACTACTTAGGAAACATCCCCTAAGATTAACAATGTTTTCTTTTAAAAGGAGGAAAAGGGAACATGATACAGGACACAAAATTAGACAGAACTGAGAACTATAAAGTCATACAAGAGCAGTTTTATGAAAGAAAATAGCAAAACACTTGAAGATATAATGAATAAATAAAATTAATAAAAAGGAAAAAAGAAATGAAAGCTTAACCCATTAAGTTTTCAATTTTTCAAGTCTCAACTTTTCAATTCTAGGAACATTTCAACAAAATTGGCACAGATATAGTAAACTAGGTTGGAAATCATAATCTAGAGTTTACATATAATTATACTAATATTAATATTATACCAATTAGTATGCCATAATATAATTATATGCCTATTATGTAATATATAGTTATATACTACATACTAGTTTATAAGTTTTTTTAAACATCTGGGAATATGTGACAAAATGGGTTTATGTTTCTGGGGTAGACAGAACATCTCCAGCCAAGGGAGTCTCCTGATTAGAAGATCACTACTAGCATAATGGAAATGAGCGGAAATAAGCAACTTCATATTTCATCTTCAACAAGCTCCAGGAAACTGTATCTCCTTTTCAGGTAGCTTCAGTTAACAGGATTGCTAATAACCAAAAGACGGGGAATATCCGCAGGCAGACACAGCAGTCATCCTGACTTCTATAAACTTGCCAGGAAAAAACAACTGAATTCCATTAATAAAATAGAAGATCTCCTCCAAATGGAGCTTCCAGACCTTCGGATTTACAGAGATCCTTAAAGGCCATCTACAAATGAAAATTCTTTTTATAATGATACTAAGTTTTTATTTGCATTTCTTCTATGCTTAACATGAACTGATTGATGGAACAGAAACAAAAGTGGATAAAACTGCTGGCCTTTTAAAAGGAGAGAGAACAGTGGACTCATGCTATACTGCCAGTCATTTTGTATCCTTCAGGGGAAGAAGTAGTTTGGACTTTTATTCATGAAAGTAAACTGTCTATTAAATGTCCACCCTTAAGTATGTATCTTTTAATATTCTGTGGCAAGAGAAGTATACATAAAGCATACTTACTTGTTTCTTACAAATGTCTCAATAGAATGCTATTCCAGTTATGAGATACACTACCGCATTTTTAAAAAATCCTCTTTTTTTGCTTGAAAGAACAACTGCCAAATGAGTAATGGTTATCCAGACTTACGATAAGGCAGTCTTTGTCAAAAATGAGCAGTGAACATTGAGCACAGTGGCATGCAACCACAGTCCCAGCTACTCAGGTGGTGAGGCAGGAGGTTGCTTGAGTCCAGGACTTCAAGGCCATCCTGAGCAACATAGCAAGATCTCAAAATACAAGCAAGCAAACAAAACAACAACAAAAAAGAAACTGCAAAGAAAATAAGTAAATAACAGTATTTGTTACCACCGATAAAACTCAAGCTTTCAAGAGAAAAATCAGAATTTAGGAATACTTGAATTTATCACCTTTAGAACTTGAGTTTCACAGCTTCCCAATACAAAAGGGCTTTTCTAATAAAAATAGTTGTGACAATATTGAATGTTTTTTCTAATGTATAATGATATATGTCAACATTTGAAAAACCTATATTATTCATTGAACCAATATTTTCCAAATGAATAAGGCAATAAAATGTCAAAAAAAACATGTATAGGTAAAAGATTGATTCAAAGTGCAAATGGAATTTCAAGGCAATGAAGAATGAAAAGGCAGTGAACATATAAATTTAAATCAGTAATTTGAAGGTAGTTAGCACTCTTAAATATTTTCATGGAGGAAGACAACGAAAACTACTTTAAGAGAATTTAAATAAAAGTTTAAACCTTCATGACCAGTTTTGTTTTGTTTTGGTTTGGTTTTTCATAGAAACTGGCATCTTAGTTAGAACCTACACTGGCAGCTCCCCATAAATATGTATATAAACTACTGTAAATTATCACTAATTAACATATGAAAATTAACCTTTGTCTAGAAAAGTGACTGCCAAATGATTTGTTACCAGATAGCTTTTCTTTTAAAAGCACACAAGAAAGACAGAAGACAACACAGAAGACAATTGCAAGCCTGATTATTTTCATGGATTAAATGCTTAGCCTCCCTATTCCTCAAACCTCTCTAAATACATGCACAAAAAACACATTATGAAAGCCATCACTTCTTCCTAGACCTGCCTGTGTTAAAATCAGAATCAGCATCATAAACATTTCAGTAATGAATTACCAAGCTCCCTATCATGCCAAGTAAAACAGAACTTCTGGACATGATCTAGCATTCCACATTATTAAAATGTCTCCAGAAAATTTCTGAAGCTTTCCTGGAGGCTCAATGCTGGTAGCCACTCCCATAGGAAACATCCTCAGAATCATTTGCTTAAAGGCAAATAGCTCCATCTTGGGAAATAAGATCTACTTTGGGCTCTGCCACTCACTAATAAGGTGATCTTTAACATCGATTTCTTCCTCTAGAAAAGGTAGAAAATACAAAAAAAAAAAAAAAAAAAAAAAGCAGAGTGACGAGGAGACAAGCATTTATGAAAATTTTTTAAAATGCTGAATATGAAAGTCTTGTACATCGCCTACAAGGTTAGACTGAGAATGTGCTGATGTATTGGGAGAGATTAGATAACTGTAGAATCTGATGGAGGCAACAGATAAATACAGTGCTTTGTATTTTTTTAGTTCTCAGAATCCAGAAGAAGATGTCTATGTAAAAGTAACTAGATAGTATCTATCATTTCAGAAGAAAATGCTGGGTTTGAGAATAATAATTACTTTAGAAACCACACAATTCTTTCCTTTTAGGTTCTTAGCTGTAGGTAGGTCATCATTGAGTTGAAGCCAAAGGCCTTGTTGGATAGATAAAGAATGGAACTAACTTTATAATAATAACCATTAATAATATCCAATTAAATTTTGTTTTGACTTCATGGTAATCAAAAAATTCTATTCATCATTTAGCTTTTCATGTAAATTTCTTCTCTATACCAGTGTGTCTCAACTATCCTAACCCAAGGTAGTTATATTTTTCAGCATAGCCTAAGTTCTGCAGAGAATTAGCCCTAAGGCCCTAAAGCACCTATTATTTGTAACGACTGACTCATTTCCTAATGTTTTAAATTCTATTATAGACACTTTATCCTTGTGAGGACTGAAGACATACTATCCTTGGGAGAACTGAGAAAAATACTAAAAGCCTTTTCTGTAGGTTTAATTTCCTACATGATACTAACTGTAAAGAGCTGATGAAGTAATATTCTGGCTTACAAGTCTCTGTGACCTTGGTTTTAATAGATTAGTTCAGTAGCCTCTGGGTTCAATGATAAGATATGGTTCCTGGACTTGGACTTCCCTAACATGTAAATTGGCTTATCCTGTTACATATCTACAGGATAATCTTATTTTATTGTTACACAAGTGACAGGCTCCTCCACCAAAATTGTTTTTGAAGAAGTAAGCCATATCCTTCCAATAAATTTGGACTGAAAAGGCAACATTCTACATTAATAAGAACCATATCAACAGTTTTAACATTGCATTTATAACACATTTAATGTATAAATAGGAAATATTAAATTCTTTTCTTTGTCCTTTTGGTTTTTTAATTAGAAATAACTTTAGACATGTAGAACAGTTGCAAAAGTAGTACCAAGAGTTGCCATATACCCTTCAGCCAGCATCCTTTAATGTAATATATTACATAATTATACATATATATTACAAATTATACAAAATTTATCAAAACAAGAAAATTAAAGCTGGTATAATACTAGTAACTAACTACAGAAGTTACCCAAATGTCACCACTTTCCCTATTAATGCCATTTTTAGAAATATTATTCAATATTAAAATACTATAAAGATTTTTCCAAACCTATACCAAAAGGATAGAATTTCACAATGGGTCCTTTATATTTTAGATCAGGAGAAAAGACAAAGGTTAGAACCAAAACAGCTAAATTAAAAATCAATGAAACACTTGAAAAAAAAATCCCATTAACAGAAATTTCTGTGTTTTTTAAAGTTTCCAACTGAAATCTTATACATCTTATTTACTGAAGAAAAAAATGGCATCTCTTTTCTAAATAAGAAATTTTACATTTTTAAATAGCACAAGTCTCATGATTATTTGAAAAGAAAGAAAAATGTAGGTGGTTATTATAAATTTGTAAGATCTTTTTTTTTTTTCAAATGAATTTTTTTTTAATATTTATTTTTTAGTTTTCGGCGGACACAACATCTTTGTTTTGCATGTGGTGCTGAGGATTGAACCCGGGCCGCACACATGCCAGGTGAGCGTGCTACCACTTGAGCCACATCCCCAGCCCCATAAATTTGTAAGATCTAATACTAGAAAAAGGGGAGGGGAATGGAAAGGGAGAGAGGCTACCTATCAACCAAAGCCTCTGAGTTAAATACCTCTGTATAATACAATAAAGGTAATGGTGAAAATTCCCCTTCCAAGAGAATTTTCTACTATTGTCAACACTTACCAAAAAAATTCTGGAACACAGATTTTTAAATAAAGAGCACAATTAAGTATGGGAAATCAGCAATATTAACATAAGGGACATGAAAATAAAGTAATCAGATCGAACCACCACAAAGAAGTGTTATAAGCTAACCTAAAAGATGCAAAATAGGCACTAATAGTTTTAGAATATTGAGAATGAAGACATATTATTTATTCATTCCTGGTGTAAAAGAAAACAATAATCTCATATTTGATATCAAAATTAAAAGTTTATATGTAGCTTTATTCTACATTCTGATAGCAGCCCAAATAGGAAATATAACAAAAAGATACTTACTATAGTAGCCATATAATACAGTGTCCTCAATCTGTTTGCTGACATTAGCATTAGCCCAGTCCTAGGACAGTAAGGAAACAATAGCAATATTAATTTTAACATACACCTGCCCAACAGTTTAGAAGTGAAATTCTGTCAAATTAAATCTTAAGTTTATCATTAATTCAAATAAGGTATGGTCTATATCTTCAAAAAATGAGAGGCAGACAAGTAAACAGACAAATTTCAATATGGAAATGCTTAGATAAGATAATACAGTTCTGGGAAAGCACCAAGGCACCTAACTGAACTGGAGATCAGGAATGGCTTTCCCAAAATTATCTAAAATGAGAGACCAAAGGTAAAAGAAAATGTTTTTAGGGAAAAGGAAAGAAAATGATGAAAGAGGAAAGAGGAATATGCATGGAGAGTTAGAAAAACTGAAAGAAGCTAAATACAGATTCACTAGAAAAACAAAAACCAGAAAGCAGGTGGAGTAAGGGAAAGGAAGGGCATATGTTGAAGAGACTTGTGAGTCATACATAGTAAGTATTTTGGACTTTGTCCTAAAGGTAATGAAAAATGGTGATGAATTTATGCAGACATTAACAAATGTAATCTGTATTTTATAAAATAAGATTTGAACAGATTATCACTTTTGAAATATATAAAAGTCCATCTAAACTCCTTTTCATTCATCCCCATAAATGTTCTTTCAACTACTAAACTTATATTTCGAATTAATCTTGTCAATAGAAAAAAAATCTATACACTACTGAGTCAGAATGGAGGTATAATAATATCAAATATTTTTGTCTAATACCCTAAATTCTGTGCATGCAAAAAACTAAACCTGGAGAGTCTATGGAACTGGTCATTGATATTAAGTTGCAAGGTTCAAATTAGAATGCAGGTCATTTTTTTTTTTTTAATAAACATTTCAGGAATTCAAGTTAGTGTCAACATTCACTATAAGTGCTGTTAAGGAAATTATCAACACTTAATTTTCTTAAAATAACTTAGGACTTTTCTTTTCTTCTTCTTTTTGCCTACAAATACATCTAGCAATGAACATCTATGAATTTCTTGCCGATAAATAACTAAAATAAAAATGCGGATGATCCAAACTTGCAAGTGCAAAACCTATATACAAAATTAACAATAATACTTCCAAACAACTATAAAAATATAGTTTAATAAATCAAATTTTAAAAATAAACTATATAAAGAAAACTAACCTAACTGTAGATTATTAAATTTCTAGATAAGTGGAAAATCACCTGTGCAACATGAAAGATTATAAATACTAATTCACTCCGAATTAATCTATAAAAATAATATATATTGCCAATCAAAACCCCAGTGTACTGAGTGAGCCAGGCATGACAGCATGTGCCTATAGTACCAATTACTTGGCAGGCTAAGGTGAGAAAATTGCTTGAACTCAGAAGTTCAGTGATAGCATGGACAACATAGCAAGACCTTTTCTCTTAAAAGAAAGAAAAAGAGGAGAGGAAAGAGGGGAGAAAACAGGAAGAAAGAACGAAGGGAAGGGTAAGGGAGGGAGGGAGGAAATAAGAAACCCCAATGTACCAAGGGACTATGTTAATATGTTAAAAAAGACCAACAATAAGTATTTTCCTAATTACTATATTTTACTAGTAAAACATGAAAATGTTTTGCTGAGAGCCATAGCCAAGTAGGAATGACACATGGCAATTTCCTTGTCAGCCTACCCAATATTGCTTAGAGGGAGGACTCTCCATTGTGGAAATGGGCTTGCCTTGGACCCAGGTCATTTGCAGTGACATTGCATGAAAGGTGACCTTGCTCAGGGATTAGGGCGGATCCCGGTTTAGGGCGGTTCCAGGTTTAGGGTGTGGATCCTGCTGGGAATAGGGTGGTTCCAAGTTTAAGGTGGATCCTGCTGCCTCAGGTGCCTGCTCCTTGAGTTCCCGTTGAGTTCTCAAGGGATTCAGAGAGTATTTGGGATGCAGAGCCCAGTGGAGGTGAACATTTTTCCCAGAACGTGCGTGTAGAGTGCCGGTGACAGTTCGAGAATAAAGAGTTGCTGTTTGAATCTACAAGGTGTGTGGTGGCTCGGTTATTTTGTGCCCAGCCAGACTGCAGCAATGTTTTATTTTAATAATGTTTAATTTAACTAACTGGCATAACTGGCATAATAGAAAACATTAATGATATGAAGTAGTGACAAAATGTGGAGTTGAAAGCATTTCCTTCACATTAATAGGAGACTCTATGATCTAGATATCCTTTGTTGAATCCATCCTAAAAATATTCACAAGTTAAGATAGATATCAGTACAGGGACATTTTTAACAGTAGTACTGGCCAATGAATGACTTTGAGATTCTTAGTTATTTCCCTGGCAACAAGATAGCCTGAACAGGGCAGCCTCCCTTTCCCACACAAGAGGAAAACACTTAATTTCAACTACTCCTGGGACAAAGGAGCCCACAGTCTTCATCAGTTATTCAGCAATGAGAATGTCCTAACACCCTCTGAACAGCTTGTACCTACTCAGCTCAGACTACTTGACACTGAAGTCCCAAGTGTTTATCTATCTACAAGACCTCTCTTCTGCCTCCCCTATAAGATAGAAGAAAGGAGGTTGAAATACTGAAGTATCTGCACTTGGGAGAGCTTATTCTTGCATATATTTCAACTTATACACGAACATAAGCACTTGCTGATTTTTATTCCAGTAAATGACAGTCTACACCAAGCAACAATAACGGGTTTTGCTTAAAAGCTCTTTGCCCAACCACATTCAGTATAGTGTTGTTTAAAACTGAAGAAAATCTAAATACCCCAGGAAAAATGGTAAAACATATTATTGTATATTCATAACAGAGAATATCACATAGACATTAAAAACAAACCTATTAAAAAAACAGCCATAGAAACATACACATGAAGTACTTTTGAATAGAGGGAAGAGAACATATTGCCACCATTAGTTTTAACACATGCAACCAACTCTTTAGGGGAAAAAAAGGGGGGGGGGGACAAAAGAAACTCCTAAAACACTTTTAAAAAGTCAAAGAAAGCATACATAGTGCTTACTAACTAGAATGGAAAGCCCTGAGGAAAATTCTATATAATGATTAGAAATTTTTTCCTCAATGATTTAAATATCCAAATGCATATATACATAATCACCAAAGCTTCACCTCCTAAGAGATGTACTTCCTTAGTGATTGCTTATGCATCAATTTGGAAGTGTAAAAAGATTTATGATGAAGATGATCAAATTAAGAATAATTTATCGATGGACTAGAGGATAATTATAGCTTTTTTACTTATTACATTTCATGCAAAGTCGCTAGGAGTTTCCAAGACAGCCCCAAGAAGTAGTAATGTCCTCAACAGAACTCTGGATAGGGCAAAAGGGTGGGAGGGGAAAGGAGGAGTCATGGGGGTAAAAAAGATGGTGGAATGAGATGGATATCATTACTCTGAATACATGTATGAAGACAAGAATGGTGTGAATATACTTTATATACAACCAGAGATATGAAAAATTGTGCTCTATATGTGTAACATGAATTGTAATGCATTCTGCTGTCATATATAACAAATTAGAATTTTTAAAAATTCAAACTTAAAAATTGGACAAGAGCCCAAACCCAGGGGGATGTGTGGGGGGGGTTGAAAGTAGAAATTTTGAAGGTAATTTATAGCCAAATAATCATTCAAATTTAACTTCTTTTACTCTACAAGTTTCTTGTGTTTAACCAATCATTGAGGCAATAGAGAATAAAACTGTTACTATTTAAAGCTACAAATATGTGTAAAATACACAACATCACTCAAGTACCATTAGTGTATTTGGCTTTTATGCACTCCTCTGCCTCCAAAATATTTGATATATTGTCAAGAAAGCTTACTTTATTAAATCTTCTTTCTTTTACATTTTGAAAACCACTATACCCTTGATATGTTTTATAAACTATTGCCTCCCAGAGTAGAAACAAAAAGAAACTTCAATCACTTAAGACTCAAAGGAATGTAAAGACACTCAAAAACTAATACTAAATAGAGACTACTACAGAAGAATATTTCAGAAGAAAAGAAAATGATATGAATTCCATAGAACAAAAATGTAGTGGGGTCACATATGTAAATTCCTTTTCCTATCCTTCAAGATGACTTTCTAAAACCTGGTGTCCAACCTAAAATTCCAACATGACTCTCCATACTTTTACCTGATTACCTCACCTTAGATCAGTAATTCTCATTCAGAAACCATTGTGTTCCCATGGGCATTTGGAAATGTCTAGAGACACCAGGCAGAGGGAGGAATAGGCATCTGTTAAGTAGACATCTGCAAAACTTAGGAGAGTCCCTCACCACAAAGAATTATCCAGCACAAAATGTCAATGGTGGGGAACCACTGACTTAGAGGTCTGGCCTACCTCAGCATCTGTCAAGCATCTTACACCTGCAATGACACACTATCTCCACTCTCAAAAATTCTTCCTATTCTAATGAAGTTTAAAGTATACAAACTCAACTAATTCCCATTAACCTCAAAGAGATAAAGATATTACCACAACAAATAAAAACACAGATGCCCACCTAGAGAACAAAATTTCCTGAAAACCTGACAGTATTCCTTATCACTACATCCTCACCTCACTGTCCATATTTAACCTACTCCAACCTGTCTGTCCTACTGCTATGCTAAAATTATTCTTCATAGTTACCAGTGACCAAATCCAGTTGTAATTTCTCTACCCCTTTCACTTAACCTTCCAACAACACTCAAAAAAGCAATCATTCTCTATTCCTGAAATATTCTTCTCCTACTTTCCTTATCTACTTTTCTTCTTACTTCTCGGGTTCCAGCTTCTTCCCTTTGACTGGCCTCTACATATTGGAGCACTCCAATGTCAAGTCTTCTCTCACTACTCAGTCTCCCGAGTTACCAGTATACAGCTCTGACATTCATGTTTACTCCCAAATATTTCTCTCCAGTCCTACCTCTCTCTTCAGAGTTTCAACTTCCTACTTGATACCTACACTTGCAAATATATAATGGTTACTTTGAAGGTGACTTATTTAAAACACATTTTTTTTCCCTCTACACTCCCTCATATACCCATGTGCATGCTTATGCTCTGTTATTCCTTTAGACTTCCCTATATCTCTAAGCTGTATAAAAACGTAGGCACTCCAATTTTCTTTTACCTTCATCCTGTCATATCCAATGCATGAACAAATTCAGGAGTTCTACCTCCAAAATATATATTGTTTTTAATCATTTTGTCCACTAGCACCACTCCAATTCAACTTACCTGCGCCTTTTACCTTCATTAACTTTCTATTAAGAGAAAAATCCAAATTCACTAACATGAAAAAAATTATAAGCCATTTGGCCCTTGCCTTCCTCTGGTTCTTAGCTTATACAAAAGCAAAACCTCAATACCACACTTCAGTCAAAAAAGCCAATTCATCCTGCCTAAAGTCTTTTGTATTTGCTGAGAATTCTCTCTTTTGGCTCTTAGCTGGCTGTCATCTAACCCACTAGTTTGGTTTACCTCAGCAGTCTGGCCTCCCTATCACCATTTCTGCGTTAACCACATCTAAATAGACTTTTGTGTCAATATATTATATATCCTTGTAGAATTTATCACTAATACAGTTCCTTGTTGCATTTATTTGTTGACCATTTGTCTGGCTTTACATACTCTTAAGCTCCATGTGAATTGCAATCTTATTTATTTTCATCATAATCTCCAGAAACTACCTTGTCTACCACATACTATGTACTTAATAAATAGTAAATAAATGTATTTAAGGTTCAGAGAACAAGACAAAGTCCTAAGATATAATACCCACTGTTTGAAAATAGGAATAAGGAAGCAATAGAGTTCAACCCAGATATATTGTAATAGCAGGCCGCAAAGAGATTAATCACTAGGGGACAAGAGTAAATAAATACTAAGTGTTTTGATGCCATATCTTAACTACTAGCTTTGAATTTTTTTTTACATGTTGTATAAAATTAAGAATATTTATTCATATTAGTGTCAACTTATCATTTTTAATGGTATAGTTCACTATCCAAAGTCACTGGCCAACTATACAAGACTGTTTAATAGATCACTTATAGCTAAGCTTTAAGGTCTTTTTTTAATATAAAAAGTTGATTACTTCACAAGAAGTTAGAAACAAAGCAGTTATTTAGTTACAATTATCTACAATGCTTTATGTTAAAAGAAATGTCAACAGAAACAACTTGGGCATTGCAATGTACAGCTTCCATAAAAAGGCAGAGAAAGCAGGAATTTAGGAATAAGAAGTGTATGTTAGAAGATGGGCATGGGTGCCACTTGCCTGTAATCCCACCTACTCTGGAGAATGAGGCAGGAGGATCTAAAGTTCGAGGCCAGACAATGAAATTTAATGAGACTCTACCTCAAAATAAAATAAAAAGAGCTGGAAATGTAGCTCATTTGGTAGAGTCCTGGGTTAATCTCCAGTACCAAAAAAGAGATTGGAATGAAAAGGAAAGTGGAGGGGAGGAGAGACAAAAGCACATTAAAATGCAAGTATCACTCACTATGGAAAGCAATACCAGAACATATTGCTAACCAACATACATTTATAGCAACAAATAAACCTGGAATAGATCTAAAGCCATTGTGGCATATTTACATTAACATGACTATATTTATACTTATAGCATAACATCTGAAGAACTAATTGTTAAATACTTTACACTTTCCTTAGTTGTTAAGTATGTGAAAAGAATTCAGCAGTAGGAAGAGTTTATCAGTGAAAAGTTTTAAAAATGTTTTTGGTTCTACTTTTGAGAATTAGCAAACAGGCTGACTCCAAATGAAAACTGTGAATTTTATTCAACAAAAGAGAAGATAAGAAGAGAGAGCCAAAGAGAGAGAGAATGAGGAAGAAAGTGGAAGGGAGACATACAAAGAATGTTTCAAGGTATCAAAAAAGTGTCAATGTACAGAGAAAAAAAATGATACATTGTCTATATTGAAGGGGCTAAACCAAACAAGAGATAAATAAAGAAAATAGATAGGTGTGGTGGCACAGGCCTGTAATCTCAGCAGCTCTGGGGGCTGAGACAGGAGGACTGTGAATTCAAAGCCAGCCTCAGCAAAGGAAAGGCACTAAGCAACTCAGTGAGGCCCTGTCTCTAAGTAAAATACAAAATAGGGCTGGAGATGTGGCTCAGTGGTCAAGTGCCCCTGAGTTCAATTCCTGGTACTCCCCAACCGGCCCCGCTCCCCCCAAAAAAGTAAAAGTACAACCTACAGTTTTATTATCCTAATAATAATTTTTAAAAGCTTTGTATTAAGTATGAGAAATTCATCATGAATTTTGTTCCCTTCTAGTCATTTATATCACATTTATATTTAATAACTATAAAGTAAGCACATAAATTACCACTGTGTATTTTCTTCTTTTAGGAGAAATTTAATAAGCAGTCTAAATTTTAACAAGTAATATTTTTGCTCTTTAGGAAGATAAATTCTTAAAATTTTGCTCAAATGAATATAATGCAATTTCACCAAAACAAACAAACAAACAAACAATAATTAAAATCATCACCCAGACAATGACTGCTAAAAATATGGGCACAAAACAACTACTTACTTAATGTAGGAGAGAGTTCACAATTTCATGAAAATATTTACTTCAGAAATTTCAAGATGAAAATATTTCCCCACAAAATCTAAAATCAAATATTCTAAATTCACAACTAAAAACTCCTATTCAAACAATAGTTGTACAGGAATAATTACACTGTTTCTATTATATCTGCAAAAAAATATATATATATATATCATATGTGTATATATGTATGTATTTTATTTAACTTCACAGAGAATAGTCTAGAAGTTTATAATTATGTCTTATCCATCTGGAATTATCATACACACACACACACACACTCACACACGTGTATATTTAGCAGAAGCGGGGATTGAACCTAGGACCTTCCAATATGCTAAGTAGCAGTCTACCCTATATAACACCTCCCCCGGCACCTTAACCACAGTTTTCAAATAAAAAGAATATTCAGACATTCTTAAAATGTCTAAAAGGTTTATGCAAGAAACAACCATTTACATAGTTATAGGAAATCAAACATTTCTATGGAATTTAGACCTAAAATGAAATATTTCTCAGATAATAACCTTATAATTTTAATATCAATCATTTAAGTACTGTGTACACAATTATTAAAGGTATATTACTTCTTTCCCAATAAAAAAAGCAGAAATTTTAAGTATACCACACACACACACACACACACACAAAAAGAAAAATGGTCATTTTTCTTAAAATAATGTTTCAGCCCAAAATATGGGCTGAAATAATGTTTTGCTTTATTATGACAGTTCAATACACAATATGAATTGCTTAAATGAAAACAACAACAACAATAGACTCCTTAGCAGAAATCCCATTTACTGAGCTACTTGAAAGTATCTTTTACTTAAGAGGCCATCTTCTCAAGAAACCTCATGAAACAAGAGCTCTGAAACCAGATTGCAGAACTTCAAATTCCAGTTACAATACTGACAAGCTGAACCTTGGTTTTTCATCCCTAAAACTATGGATAATCTTATCTACATTGTAGGGTTGTTTAGGAGATCAAAGTTAATATATGTAAAAAGCTTAAAATAGAGACTGACACATAGTAAATATTCAACAAATGTTAGCTTCAAAAGAGTTGTGAGAGGCACAAGAACAAATCTATTATGCTTAAAATATTTTCAGTTCAACAAAAGGCATTTCTCATATTTGCAAGGTTATTGAATTCATGGTTCTTATGTCAATTAATAGTTTGCTTCTAGTTTACCATGTTGCATTCTTAGCCTTTATGCTTCATTCTTATTTCAACCCAGATACAAAAAAAGGAAACACAAAATACACTTGACTTAATTGCTCAGAACTTGAAAGAAAAAAAAATTACATAGTATGATAATACATACCTTAAATGTGCCATTTTGATTTTTCATGTAAGAAACCAAAAATATATCCACTGGAAGAAGTGCTGATGTGATAAGTGCAATTGCTAGAGAAAAAATCGCTGTTATGGTGGAGACAACTTCACTTTCTCTCTGACTTTGGTATTTACGAACATATATCCAGCAAAATGCTAAAATAGCCTGAAATAGAACAAAAAGAATGTTTATTACTCCCCTATGTATTTTCCAACCCTGACTTTGTATGTGTTTAAAAGTTTCCAGTAAAAAAACTTTATGTAATGTGAAGGTTCTTCTACATGTATAATGAAAAAATTGTAAAATTTAGCATTTTCAAAGTTTGTTTCATGAATGTAGTACACTTTGCTTCAATGCTAACACATACATTACTGATAACAGTGCTCAGTTACATATACCCTCACAAAACACAGTGTTACCATTAGTGGTTACATACAATGTCATAATTACAACCAGTTTTGAATACCTTTTTCCTGTGGATCTCACCATCCAAAGGAAATATAACTAGATGTTGTCCTAACCTAGGCTTATTACTGAAGCGACATGGAATATAACTTAGACTGAAATTAACTTTTGCCTTATTATGACAGTTCAAAAGATTAACTGGCAATAATTATTATGCAATTACTATAATTCAAGTTTTAAAGGGCTTTAAATAAAGAAAAATCAACACTGAAAATGGATTCATGTGCAGAGCAAATGAGAAAAAGTACACCCCAAGATACTTCAGTGAACCTCTCTTGTCAATCAGGTACTCTTGATAACTTTATCAAGACCTTTCTAACAACTGAATTACCAAAGTGATTCTCTAACTTTAGGGAGTATCAGAATCAAGTAGAGAGTTTATTAAAGCACAGAATGCTGGTCCCTAACCCCAGATTCTGAGATTCAAGAGGTCTGAAGTGAGCCTAAAAATTTGCATTAGTAATGGATTCTCAGATGCTGCTGCTATTGGTCCAGGGAATATATTTCAAGAGTATCCACTCTGCTCAATTATAGGGGGTTGCAGACATATGAAATCAATGTTTTTCAGTCTTGACTATGAGTTAGAATCACCTGTGTAGGTTTAAAATATCTTTTGGAACCAAACAGGCATTTCTCAAAAAAGAAACACAAAAGGCCAACAAATATATGAAAAATGTTCAATGTCTCTAGCAATCAGAGAAATGCAAATCAAAACTATATTAAGATTTCATCTCCTGCCAATAAAAATGACAATTATAAAGAACACAAATAATAATAAATGCCGGTGCAAGTACAGGGATAAAGGTACACTTGTACATTGCTGGTGGGACTGCAAATAAGTACAACTACTCTGGAAAGCAACATGCAAAGTCCTCAAAAAACTAGGCAAGGAACCACGATATGACAGTTATCCCACCCCTTGGTAGTTATGTGAAATAACTGAAATCAGCATACTATAGTGATATAGTCACTTCAGTGTTTATAGCAGCACACTTCAAGGTAGCCAAATTATGGAACCAGCCTCAATGCCCATCAATAGATGAATGAATTAAGAAACTGTGGTTATATATATTCGATACAATTTTACTCAGCCATAAAGAATGAAATTATGGCATTTACTGGTAAATGTATGGAAATCAAGAACAGCATGCCAAATAAAATAAGCCAGTCTCAAAAAATCAAGGATCAAATGTTTTCCTTCCTATGTGGAAGCTACAGCAAAATAGAAGGGGAAAAAAAAGTGGAGTATTGGATATCATAAACCTATGCAGAAAATTAGTAAAGAAGGAGACAGAGAGAGAGAGAGGAGGGATGAGAAAGGAAAGGGAAATGTGGAATGAATTTGTTTTTTAAATTATGCTATGGGCATATACAAATATACAATAGTGAATTTCACCTTTATGTATAAATAGAAAGAACCAAAAAATAAATAAATAAATACACAACAAAAGGAGGAACAGTAGAGTGGAGGAAGGAAAATGGGCAGAGGCAGGAGGAGAAGGAATTTGAGGGGGGTGGGGGGGTGTTGGGGGGTACATGAACTGACATCGAATTCCATGCATGTAAAAATTTGCCAAGATGAACCCAACTACTATTTATAACTGTAAGGCTCTAATAAAAATAAACAATATATAAAGCTAAATAAAATACATAGTTATTGCTTCCCCCACAACTCCATATCAAGTCAATTAGGATCCTCTAGGCATCAGTATTTTAAATGCCTGAGGATTCAATCAGCCAAACTTGAAAACCATTTTTCTAAATAAAGTAAGAGTTCTGGGACAAAAGCCTTGTTTTGTCCTTTCACTTTCAAGAACCATCTGTTACTTCCTTTCTAGGCATCCCAGTTCAGATGTCTGAATGGAATTAATAAAACCATCTAATTAGTTTTACAGTTTTCAATTTCTCCTACCACAATCAAGATATAAGAACAGTTTCACCACCCCAGAAAATTTCCCTTTATCCCTTTGTAATTAACCATGCTCTTTACCCTCACAACTACTATCTATTATCTGCCTCTATAATTTCTGTCTTCTCTAGAATGGCATCAGGTACTCATGTAGTAGTATTCTCTCATTTGAGTTTGGCTTTTCACATGACACAATGCATTTGAAATCCAAGTTGTGATTCATTCCTTCATATTGCTGTCATTTCAACTGGTGACAGATCAACAGGAAGAAAAAAAAAAACAGGTGAGAAATGATTTAGACTTTAGAACCTAGATGTTGGTATAAAACAAAACAACAAAAAAAGGACTTGGAGCAGGCAGAGTTGTGCAAGCCTATAATCTAAGAAACTCAGGAGGCTGAGGCAGGAGGATCCCAAGTTCAAATGCAGTGTTAGCAACTTAACAAGGCCCTAAGCAATTTAGCAAGACCCTGCCTCAAAATAAAATATATAATATATAATATATAATATAATATAATATATATATATATATATATATATATATATATATATATACACACACACACACACACACATACATATATAGGGCTGGGGATGGCTCAGTGATTAAGTTTTGAGTGTAATCACTAGTACGAAAAAAAAAAGGATCTAGACTTAAATTCTGGTTTAACTGTTTACTAATTTTTTTTTTTGTTTTGAGTTTGATTTAAAATTTTTAAATAAATAAATAAATAAATATTTTAAATGTTCCTCAAATTTGTTTTGACTTCATTGGCATCTGAGACTTATCTTACTATTCTTGCAGAGTACTCAACACAAAGTGCTCAACAAAATTTGTTAGATTTTGAGAAAAATCTGCACTTTTATAAATTTCAAAGTGGTTGATATAATCAAAAGGAAGGAGTATGCCAGCATCAAGAAGACAAATTAAAAAGGGGCAACCAGGAAAATAGGTAAGGCATGGGTTTTGACTTTTGGGTTTCAGAATCCTTTTACATTTTAAAAGAACCAAAAAAATGTTGTTTATGTAGGTTTCGTTGTAGCAATATAATTGTGCCATAAATAAATCAATGTCTTATAAAATAAGCATAAAAATACTTTCACAGAAGATTATAAGAATTAAATGAGATGTTTTACAAAGTGGTTAGCCACAGTAACTGCTTAAAAAAATAGGAATTATGGGCTAGGGATGTGGCTCAAGCGTTAGTGCGCTCGCCTGGCATGTGTGCGGCCCGGGTTCGATCCTCAGCACCACATACAAACAAAGATGTTGTGTCCGCCGAAAACTAAAAAATAAATATTAAAATTCTCTCTCTCTCTCTCTCTCTCTCTCTCTCTCAAAAAAAAAAAAAATGTATGGTTGTCCATTGGACTTTAAAAAAAAATTAGGAATTATTATGAAGTGTCATTCAAAACAATTTTAGAGCATTTTATAAAATAAACTAATATATAACTTTATTAAAAATTCAGAAAAGATTTAAAAATAGTTCCCCAACTCCTCCCAAGAGATTCTGACTTAACTAGTCTGGGTACTGGGATTTTAAAAATTCCCTAGGTGATTTTAATGAGTGGCTAAGGTTGAAAACCAATGAAGCAGAGGAAGGAATGAGAATAAAGGAGCAGTTACTAAACTAATAAGCATACATACTTCTGGGATCCTGTTAAACAGCAATTCTGATCCAGTGAAGTTGGGACAATATATTTTCTGTTTCTAACCAGTTCTCAGATGATATACTTTAAGAAATAAGATAAACTTGCTTTACAGAAATGAAGATCATCTCTATAGTACTGGAAAAAACAATTGAAAGATGGATTGAATCAAATTATTGAGGACGTTGGGAATTAAGTAGAAAGTTTATAACTGCTATAGTAAACATAGTGTATAAGCATGAAAGACCAAATTTAATCATTTTTATGTGGTAGAGGAAATTGAAATCCACTCTGTTTGGTCAAGATCACAAAAGTAGGAACATGTGTGTCACAATGCTTCAGTAGGTGTCTGGCAGCAGTTCTAAAAGCCTGAAGTCCCCAGACCCTGCTTGTCCCCAAATCTCAATTCAAACTTTCAACTCAAAATTGAAAACTATTCTCATAATAACACTAAGATGTCATATGCCTTTTCACTCATGGTTAAAGTGAAAAGCCACAGTAGATTAAACTGTTGGTGCATTACCACGAATCAAGACAATGACATCAGGCTGCCAGTTGTCACAGCCTTCTTTACTATCACACACACACACACACACACACACACACACACAAAGCAATTTAACTTAAGACTGTGCTTGAAAAAGCAGTACAAATTTTATTAAATTTTGACCCATGATATTTTTAAATACTTCGGGTTAAAATAGAAAGCATGTGTAAAGTCCTCCCGCTTCATACCAAGGTATGATGGCTGTTCACTAAGAAAACATGTGAAAACTTAAGAGTCAAAAGTAGAACCAGCTACTCTTTTCAAGCAAAACTATTTTTACTTCAAAGAAAAACTGAAACTGATAATTCAGTTTGGGATATTTAGCAAATTTTATCAAATGAACAAAGAAAACAATCTCTTCAAGAAAAACTAACAATATTTTTTTTTTAACCAGTGTTAAAATTCAAGCTTTCAAATGAAAATAAGAATTTTGGCTTCATAATAGCTGCCATTCTCACTGGAGTGAGCTGATATCTTAGAGTAGTTTTGATTTGCATTTCTCTAATTGCTAGAGATAATGAACATTTCTTCATATATTTGTTGATTGATTGCATATCCTCTTCTGAGAATTGTCTGTTCATGTCCTTGGCCCACTTATTGATTGGGTTATTTGCTTTTTTGGTGCTTAGCTTTTTTTGAGTTCTTTATATACCCTAGGGATTAGTGATCTACCTGATGTGTGAGGGGTAAAAATTTGCTCCCAAGATGGAGACTCTCTATTCACCTCACAAATTAGTGTTGGCAAGGATGTGGGGGAAAAGGCACACTCATACATTGCTGGTGGAACTTCAAATGGAGCAGCCAATATGGAAAGCGGTGTGGAGATTCCTTGGAAAACTGGGAATGGAACCACCATTTCACCCAGTTATTCCTCTCCTCAGTCTAACCCAAAAGACTTAAAATCAGCATACTACAGGGACACAGCCATATCAATGTTTATAACAACATAATTCACAATAGTTAAACTGTGGAACCAACCTAGATGCCCTTCAGTAGATGAATGAGTTAAAAAAAAATGTGGCATATACACACAGTGGGATATTACTCAGCAATAAAAGAGAATAAAATCATGGCATTTACAGGTAAAAGGATGGAGTTGGAAAAGATAATGCTAAGTGAAATTAGCCAATCCCCCCAAAAAAACAAATGCTGAATATTTCCTCTGATATAAGGTGACTGACTCATAATGGGGTAGGAATGAGGAGCATGGGAGGAATAGACAAACCCTACATAGGGCAGAGGGGTGGGATGGGAAGGGAGGGGGCAGGGGGTTAGCAATGATGGTAGAATGTGATGGACATCATCATCCAAAGTACATGTATGAAGACATAAATTGGTGTGAGCATACTTTATATACAAAAAAAGATATGAAAAATTGTGCTGTATATGTGTAATAAGAATTGTAAAGCATTTCACTGTCATGTATTTAAAAAATAAAATCAATTAAAAAATAAAAATTTTTAAAAAAAGAAAGAATTTTGGAAAAGTTGTGATCTTGACAACTTCTCAATACTCGGAAGTTTGAGACATTTCTGATAAGATCAGTAGTGATTTAATGAATGTGACATTTGGATATGTTATAATGAAATGTATCCATATTTGGCCAGGTGGGGTGGTGCAGGCCTGTAATCCCAACTACTCAGGACATTGAGGGAGGGGAATTATAAATTCAAGGCTGGCCTGGGCAATTTAGTGAGAATGCCCCCATCTCAAAAAAAAAAAATGGTTGGGTAGTAAAAATACTCAGTAGTAAAGTATCACCGGGCTCAATCCCCAGTACTGCAAAAAGAAAAAAAAAAAGCATTCATATTTGGACAATGTGCATGACTCAGTTAACCAGTATTTTCTAAATAGTCAACATACTGTCTTGTAAAACTATGCATGGGTAAAAGATCCATTCAAAGTCCATGTTGGACTAATGAATTTTAATATAACAAGGAAAAGTCATTGACAGGGTTTCAGATTGCATATTGCAACTAAACATAAGAAGCTTCTAACTGTTGAGCATTGGTGTAATAGCAAATACCATCTGCAACTATACGTAAAATACTTCTCTGCTTCTAACCAAGTATTGTTGAAACTGGATTTTCTTCATATACTTCAACCAAAATAACTCAAAAGACTGAATTAAAAAGTTGATATAAGAATCCAGTTCTCTTCTAAGACCAGAAATTAAATATATCTGCAGAAATTTAAACAATAATCCGTATTACTGATTTTTCCCCCCTCCAATATCCAGGTTTCTGGTTTATTAACTGTCTTCTCATTTCATTTGTTCCTACTGTGCTTTTACTAATTAAAGTGGGCTTTCCTCTTCTATCTAAAATCTATCTCAATACTCACTTTCAAAGTTGTTCTCTATCCCCAGAAACACTATTTCTTTTTTTAAATTCCTGCTTTCATTGCTTAAAATACATGTTTCAAGAATTTTCTTTTTCCCAACTATCTCCAAGCCTTGCTTAAGGCCATGTTTTGTTTCATTTGCATCCTTCTACAAATTACAGAAAACCTATTGTAGTTTAAATGCTTATTCACCAACCACTGACACAATAATCCCGCTAGACTTCAATACTAGTTACATACTTGTTTATTTTCTTCTAATAAACTAAATATGATGGGTTGGAAAACTAGGGAATTCTCCAAGCACAGGAGTGGATGGCTCTGAAGGCCACAGCCAACCCTTAGTGCTTCCAGTTTCTTCATGAGGGGGTAAAGCATATTCTGATTCAAAGGCATCTGTGAAAGTGAGGGCAGCAAGAAAAGCCTTTCCTTACATTTTCAATAGTTTTTCCTTCTTTTCTTTTTTTTTTTTTTTTTTGTAGTTTCTGCTAAAAAATTTACTAACAGAACATATAGGAGACACTTCTAGGGAATCTCATAAATTCAAATAAGTGAGATTTCTAGAAGTGAAAAGTTTTGTTTTGTTTTGCTTGTAATGCAGAAGTCAAAATACATTGGAACAGAAAACAACAGGGCAGGATGAAGGCAAAGGACGAAAGAATTCTAAGAATGTAGAGGGATATAAAGAAGAACAAATTGGGGGGGAAAAGAATTGTCTTTTGGGGTAGGGAAGTAAAAACAAGGTCATTTGGGGCCATTATAGTCCCATAGAATAATCAGAAACAAGAAGCTTGGGGACAGAAGGCCCTTGAGGTAAAATGGGAGTAACATACTCCCGCATTGGCCTTAGAAAGAGGTTACTGCTCTACCTTACAATTGTTCTACAATTAGCAATAAAAGATTGAAAAGAATGTGACACCTCAAAGTCAGAACGAGTAGCTCACGTCATCAAGGCGGAATCGCACAATGGGCACTGAAGGCTGCCAATGATAGGGAACATGGAGGAAAAAAAACATTTAGAAAATCAGACTAGTCAACAACGCCAGCGCCTACAAAACTGGAAAAGACCTGGCGCTGCCGCCGCACACCTGTTCTAGAGGTACAGCCTTTTGGGGATGAAAGGCCTCCACACCCTTCTCAACCCGAGGGTCTCTTCTGCCCACAGACCTCCGGCCCCAGGCCTCAATCAAGGCTTGGGGCAAGAGTTTCGGTAAATGACACCAGCTCTTTAGACGTCATCGGTGAAATGGAAGCAAAAGAGGCCGGAAATCAGCTCCCCCTCCTCGACTTCCCGGAGCCGCCCCCGCCCCCCGATGGAAAGCAGCCCAGAGTCCCAGCTAAAAGCAGGGCGGGGCAAGGAGGGTCTCCAGGGCCTGGAGAGGCCAGCTGGAGGACCGGCCCCTCCCTTCTCCCACCAGTGCAAACACTGGGAAAACTCCAAGCGCCTCCCCTACCAGTAGTAAGAGGCCGAATATGCACCAGCCGATCACCAGCTCGGCTGAAGCCGCGCCAGCAGTCACCGCCGCCATCTTCGCTTCCGGTCCGGACAGGCCTGAGCGAAGGGGATAGGGAAGGGGGAGGGGGAAAGGGGAGAGGGCGAGGGACGCGGAACCCGCTCACCCTAAAGGTTAAAGGGGCGGAGGGGGCGGAGCAACTGGTTGCCTAGGAGACCCGACCCACGAGCGTCCCCTGGCGTCGAGCCGGGCGGGGCGGGAAGAACGGGCTTAGGGGCGGGGCACGCCCGGACGCAGTGACATCATCGAGCTGGTTTGCCTCACACGGGCTGAGTTCCAAAGGACGAGGTCGTCTCACAGCAGCACAGCATTTTTGGAATGTTTAACCTAGCCTAAGCGGATGGACTGAGAGAGCCAAGTAATTCTGGAAAGGATGGACTATATACATGTGGAGATTCAAACGAATTTTACGCATTTCCACTTCCCGAAAATGCAGAACGGGTGATATGATTATCAGAACTCACCAGAATGCAGGAAGAGAATATCTTGACTCAGACTAAGTTTACCCACTGCCCCCAAAGACTTTCTAATTTGCTGGCGGTGATGCCAGGCAGGGTAACTGCTTGGCTGGACGTTGCCTTATCATATTATGGCCTTTTTGTTTAGATCTGTGCATACTTGTGAATTCAGTTTGTGAACATTCAAAATGAAATGATAGGCTTTTATAATATTCAAAAGTAAACAAGACAGACACTGCCATAGGTCATAGTGAAACAGAGGAAGAGAACTCCTGGGATGCCTTGGCTGGGTCCACTGGTGTGTTTAGTGTGAGTTTTACCACTGAGTTTAACAAGCATAGTCTGTGATGTAGGCCAAACACAACTTTGTGAATGAACATCATCGTCTGTTTACAATTTCTTATATTATCCGTTACCTAGGACCCACTTCTGGCAGGAAACTTGCAGTAGTTAAGGGATGGCCTGGTAATTCTACCAGGACAGAATAAGGAGGGAAGAAGAGAATAGGAGAGAATGTAATTGTAATGTGAACCGGTATCATAAACGAATAAGTTCTCTGTGCTTGCAGATGTTTGAACTTGACTCTACTGTGGTACATTCACAACTCTGGAGACCTCTTTCTTATAGTTTCCTTGAAGAGACACTTCTTCCAGATAGTCACGTAAAGTTCTAACATCCCCAAGGCATACTGGAGGACAGTTTTGATTATTCCTATTAATGTCTTCTAATCCTCTCCTAGAATCTCTCTTGGTTGGAGAACAACCCAGTCCAGTTCTCCCCATTCACCTCAACATAGCTCAAATCTCCTCTATTGGAAATGATCATACATACTTTGTTGCAATAATTTTTCTTCCAACATAGACATAGCCCAATTTAACTGCATTATTCTAGTTCCATCATGATAAAAATCAATCCTTCTTGGATATGGCCACTGGAGTCAGTCCCACTCCATGGTCAGCTACCATTCTTTCAGAACTAAATCATACACCAACCCTCTGTCTCTCACTTTCAGGGGCCATATTTCAAAATTTCCAAATAGGTTCCTTGAGACTTCATATCTTAGCTCTCTGTCATTGAGACAATGACTTACAAGAAAGGAAATTTTATTTTGGTTCATGGTTTCAGAGGTTCCCATCCATGATCACCTGGCCCTGATGCTTTGGCCTGTGATGGCACATCATATCATGGTAGGAGTGTGACTGTTGACTTTTTGGCAACTGGAAAGCAATAGAAAGAGACTATTGCCCAATATTCCTTCCAAGGATATACCCAAATGACCTCACTTACTTCCACTCAGCCCCACCTCCTAAAGATTCCCCCATCTCTCAATAACACCATTGGCCTGGGATCAAGCCTTTAATGCATAGTCTTTGGTGGTGATTCCATAGCCAAGCTGTAGACCTCCCTTATTAGTCTAGGGATTGCAGTAACACCATTCCCCCAATACACACTTAGGTTTAGAGGCAGGGTTCCACAAATAAGCAACAATTCCCATTAAAGAAATTATTTCATTAATTTCTCTTCTACCCCTCTCTAATTCATTTATCAAAATTTTTGTTTAGATGAGTGTTCCAGAGACAGAATAAATCCTTACATTCATTTTTATTTCTGCACATACAATAGAAATCATGGTTAGAAGGGAAACAAGGAATTTAGGCCCGTACTCTTCCCCATGGTTTAAAATTATATATAAAATAGGAGTTTTGCTGAATCTGGACTGAACATTGTTAATATCTTTTGTACCCTCTACTGAATTAAGCCCATTTATTAAATTGTATTAATACTTCTGCTGCCTCTAACCATCTAAGAATTGGAGTACTATTTAGAAGTTGATTGATTTTCATGTTAGAAAAACTTTATATCACTGTGTTACTGACAAGAATTTCTAGTTATATAGGGGTTTCTAGGAACATAGGGGTTTGAATCAGCAAAATTGGGGGAGAAATGAGAAAGTGAGGCATCTGGGAAGGCGAAGATATGCATTTTAGCCCTCTTGTCATTCTTCAGATTAGTCAGTATGTTCTAATCATTTAATATCATAGACCAGACCAACAAAGACTACTAAACACAGTATCCTGATTATGCTCTTCAATGTAAGAATGCTTTGAATTGGGCCACAGTTCTTTGGTCAAAGCAATCCTCAGCAACTGTAAGATAACTCAGTGAGACCCTGTCTTTAAATAAAATACAAAATAGGGCTGGGGATGTGGCTCAGTGGTCGAGTGCCCCTGAGTTCAATGCCCGGTACCAAAATAAATAAATAAACAAACAAAAATATCTTTATTGGTTGAAAATTACCAGAATTTCTATGTGTTCTGCTTTATTTTATGTTCAATGAAATGGTCATTAAAAGTCAAATAACCCCAAGGGGTTTAATAAGAAGAAGCATTCCAGAAGAATTGTCAAAATCTAAACTCCCTTGACTATATTAAGAGTGCTAGAAGTCTTTGAAGGAAAAAAGTTTTGTAAGACAGCAAAGATATCTCCCCTCACTCCTCATCTGTTTCTCGGCTTTGGAATAGTTCCTCTACCTTAAACCAGTTGAGGGAGAACACACAAAAAAAATCACATATAGTTTTGGAGGATGTGGTCTAAATTTGGGAAGAGGTTCTACATCTTATTGCAGCTGCTAAGGGAGGCTGAGTCACAGAAATGCCTGGTGCTGTGCTGACATAAAGATCTATATTGAGGAGTACCATAGCGTAGAAGGGGTATGGATTAGCTCCTACCAATATTTTTCCTCTTCAAAAAGCACACTCTACTCCCTTGAACTCACACCGAAGGCTTGGGTGAGTTTGAACTCACTGCTCCTGAAAATCACCTTATTTATGTGCTGTTTTCCTGTGGAAGACTAAGGAGAGATACAGCAATCTCTACTGTAGGAGTCCTTCCTGAGAAGTTTCTTTGCCTGGGCCAGGAACACATGCACAGTAAAAAGTTAGGAGCAGTACTAAGAAGACCAGGTAGTGATGGCCTATAGAAAGTTTACTTTATTGCAAAACCAGAAAGGTAATATAAACAGAGATGTCAAAACCTGCAACACAAGTGTTCATGAAGCAAGGACAATCACTCCTCTGCCCCTATCCTCGTAGCACTCAAAAGAGTTTCCCTCCCCTGGGAGCTTGTGGGTGGCTTTATGGACCCAGATGCATGAGAATGGTTACTCATTCCTTCCATGAGGTCTTTCTGGTAAATCAAGTGTAGGATTATGATTAAATGACATAAAATGGGAAATAAAATTTATAACATTAATTTACACAGGAATTGATAGAACAAAAATAATACTGAGGAAAGATGAAAAGCCTGCAAGAAATACTTATGTTAATGGAACACAGGATAGGTAATGAGAACAAAGAAAGGGAAAGTACTCAAAACCCCAAAAGCAAGAAATAAGGCATAGAGAGTTACCTAGACCAGGAACTGGAGAAGGGTGCAATGTAAAAGGGTGGATGACTCAAGCCTACTGGAGGGGTCAAAAAACACTGGACTGTCCAAGTCCAAATAAGACACTTAGAAAGCTCAATATTTGTCTTTCCAACTCTCATTCTGTCTGTACTTTTGTGGCTCTCAGGGAACTCTTTTTCTGATGGACTTCTTTTTTCTGCTATTTTAATTCCTTCAGTCAGGCTACAGTTAAGTCTTGCTGCCTAGTGACTTTGCACATGTCTGCCCTGGTCCATAATATGTTGATTTAATATTTAGTTCTCTGTTGTGTCCTGTAGGTACTCTTCTGTCAAGAGGATTTAACAATGGTTTGGAGTGAACATTCATGTGGACTTAAGGAAGCATGACCATGCCTGCCTTTTCTTCCTAGTACTGTATTACCTCTTTGCCTTCTCAGTCTTCCCACTATCATCCAACTAAATTAGTATCATGACCCTAAGTTTCTTATTTTCTTTGTGAAAGAACTTACACTGTGTTTCTAAGGTCATTGGCACATATGGTTGAGAGGCCCATTGGGTTCTGCCAGAACATTTTCTCACTTCTGTATAAGAAATAAGAAATTTCTCCCCAGTAGGAAGAAAGACATTTTTTTCACAAGAACCAATTCATGAAAAATAACTTTATGGTCTATATTGTTTAAATCATTGAGCCTAAATGGATATATATATATATATATATATATATATATATATATATATATATATATTTATTCTCTCTCTCTCTCTCTCTCTCTCTCTCTCTATATATATATATATATATACTTTGTTTTGAGTGCAAATAAATAAGATATATGTTAAAAAGCAGAGGTCATTAAATAGAAAAAATACCAAGAAGAAAGTGCTATAAACTGTTAATATCTGGGTGTTTTTGATTTGTGGACACATCAGCAATTTTCCAATTTGTCATCCTAAAATTAGATTGCACACAGTTTCATAATATGAACTGTGAAATTCACATTTTCTTATTTCTACAAGCATAAACTCTTAAAGGATACAGTTTATAAACTTCTCCTAATGAGATAAGCATTCCCACATGAACTGGTAATATATGTTAGTTTTCTTCTTAAGACTTTTTTTCTTCTGGCTATGAAAGAAATGATTTATTCATAATTTAGACATGTTGAAATGTCATTTAAAACCTCCAAGTGTTTTTCATTGTGTTGCTTCTTAAACCTTTTATATCTTAAAACTTTTAAGATATAAAAAGTAAACTTGCAAATACAGTTTGAAAATATGAGTAAATAATGTGATAAAAACTGCTTTAAAAATTATCCAGAGTGCACTCAAATTTTAACAAAGGATGTTTTGTTAAAGGTATGGGGATTGGAGGTGGGTAACATATCTTATTTTTTCCCCCTAAAAATAGGGTTCTTCTCCTGACTCAAACATCTATTCTTCTTTCATAGTGTGGTTTTGTTTGTTTTATTTATGGACAGACTTCTCTACTTATATTTGAGTTCAAAGTGAAACCTTGGGTATTCGATTCTCATGTTAATGATTTATAGATCATAATTTTTATAAATCCTTTTGGTCTTTTTAGAACTTATGGAGCTGAAGTGGCTTTTGTGTACATAATTGTAACTGTAGAACAATGTTAGATAATTTGAAGTTCATCTTTAGGTTTTTAAACAATTGACAGACTAAAGATATTTATCTATTTATTTATTTGTTTGTTTGATTGTTTGTTTTTGTGGTGGTGGGAGATTGAACCCAGGTCCTTGTGCATGTGAGGCAAGCATTCTACCAACTAAACTGTATCCCCAGCCCCAAATATTTATTTTTAGTTGTTGTTGAATGTCAGGTATGTTCTGCAAAATTTTCTATTGTTTTATAATTATATAGAGATATAAAGAAGGGGTTTTCAAGCATTATATCTGAATTTTGATTAAAAATATTTTAAGTAAAAATATGAAATAAATTCATCAGAGTTAGGAAAAGCTTTTATGAGTAGGTAACATTGGGCTAGATTTTAAAAGATGAAAATGAGTTTATCCAACAGAGCAGGAGAGTGAGCAAACTCCATCAAGGCAACAGCATGCACACAAAGGCAAAGAGAAGCCTGAGCTACCATTGTCAGTCTAGAGCAACCAGTATGAGAATGGCAGGAATTAAGCCAATCCCAGACTAGATTATAAATTGTTGTATGTGTCCACCAAGAAACTTAGGCTTCATCTTATAGGTAATGAGAAACAGTGAAGTACTGTAAGCAGGAGACAGATATAATCAGTCTTTTATTTAAGAACGATACCTTTAGGGCAATCTGAGTGCTTGGTTTGAAGTGGGAAGACTAGAAGCAGGGATTCATTTCAGTTAAGATTCTGTTGCTAAAGTCAATGCAAGAAATGATGACACTAACCCAAGGCTGTTAATATGAAAGAAGAAGAAAAATTTATGAGATAGTAATAAAAATTAATTTGCAATATATGGTATCCAGGTGTGAAAGATGAAGGATATAGAGGAAGAAGGTAAGATGTTGTATTAGGGTACCAGAGAAACTGAACTAATAGGATGGAGATAGATAGGCAGATAGATAAGTAGGTAAGAAGTTAGGTAGAGAAGAGACGGAGAAATAGAGATAGAGATAGAGATAGAGATAGAGAGAGAGAGAGAGAGAGAGAGAGAGAGAGGAAAAAAGAGAGAGGGAGGGAGGGAGGGAGGGAAAAATGGGATATATGTTTATTGTAGGAAATTGGGTTGTGCAATTATACATTGGCTGACTATGTAAATCATTGGTTGTACATTAGCTGACTCTGTAAGTTTGAAATCTACAGAGCAGTCCTTCAAGAAAAGCAGGCTGGAAACTCTCAGGCAGGAAATGACACAGATAGTACACAGGTAGAATTTCTTCTTCTAAGGGAAACTTGAGTACTGTTTTTAAGGCCTTTCAATTGATTGAATAGTTCTTATCCAAGTTATTAAGAATAATTTCATTTACTTGGTCAACTCAATATTTTGTGCTATTTGTCACATCTACAGAATACCTTTACAGCAATACTGCATTATGATCTGAATTATTGAGTACTACAACTGCCAGGCTGACACATTAAGCTGACTACTAGAGATGCCTTTCAGGATTCTGAACTGAGAGGAGTGGAAAACATTGGTAACCTAATTAAGACAAGGAATACACGAGGAAGAATAGATGGGGGTAAGGAATGACTAAATGACTGGTGTTAGGATGCATCTTAAAACTGATGGCATCTTATCACTATAATTGGCATCATTTTTTCTTTTTTTTTATTTTTATTTTTTTTTAATTTAATTTTTTTATTGGTTATTCAAAACATTACAAAGATCATTTTTTCTTAGTAATTTGTTTACCAAATGATGGTACACTATTGGATTGCAGGAAACAAAGTAGTGGGTATAATTTGGTATCCTGAATTTAACATATCTCAGGGATATTGTTATGGTTTGGATCTTTAATGTCTCCCCAAAACTCGTGTTTTGAAAGCATGGTCCTCAACACAACAAAGGTCAGAGGTGGGGCTTTTAGGCAATGATGAGAGCTGTTACCTCATTGTGGATTGATCCATTTGATGGATTACTAATTTGAATGGACTTCTATGTGGTAACTGTAGGCAGGTAGGGAGTGGGCTGGAGGAAACAGGTCACTGGGGGTGTTCCCACTAAACCACGAGCCAAAAATAAACTTCTTTTCTAAATTGTTATTGTTAGATATTTAGGTCACAGCAATGAAAAGCTGACTAACACAGACATGGATAGCTCCTGTTCATAAAATGTATAGGTAGGAAACAGAGAGACCAGCTACAGAGGTAAGATTGGGCACATATCTTTAATAAAATGAAAATCGAAGCAGTGGAAATGGATGGAATTCTCAGGGAAAACAGCTATAAGTGAGAATAATAATAGTTAAATAGATAAGCCTAAAAATAAAATAGATAACTTTAGAAGGGAACAAAAGAAAGGGAGTATTTAGAAAACAACAGTCAGAATATTTCTTATAAGTAAAGAGAGATGAGAAGTTTGGAAAACAATGAGCAATTGTCACTTTTAAATGCAGCACAACTATATGGAAGTCATTAATGATCTTTCCAGAATGATTTCAGGGTAGTGGTTAGGAAGAAAGCAGGTTTCACTGAATTGAGAAATGAAGGAGAATCAAGACAGCAGAGGTCATGAACACAAACTATAAGTAAGAGATGGAATAACAAAAAAGCTAGAGGGAATGAAGCCAAAGTTTTGTTAGAAAAGACTCACCTTGCACTTATGTCTAAGATAAAGAGAATGTGCCACTCTTAGTAAATCAACCTAAATATGGTTATCAGATCATCTTTTTGACAACTTGAACTCTGAAGAATTGAGGTAGTGAGGTAAAAGGGAGGAGACAAATCAATCAGCCAGGATTCCAGGAAAAAACCAAGAGTACATTCAAGAGAGGTGATTCAAGAGAATTTAATGCCCAGACTATCGCAAAGATGTGAACAGGATAAAAGGAAACTGACCCTAGGGTTAGTAATGTTCTCAAGAATATTCCATTATCCCTGAGAGGACACTCCTTCTCCATCAAAAAGAAGTTGTTATAGTCTGGCAAGACTGATAACTTTAAGAAACAGCTGCCTAGCAGCTATTGTTAACCTAAGGACTCACAAGAAGAGAGCCAGGGGATAAGTACCCTGACCTCTCTCTTCTTCCATTTGATGTTCAAGCTTTTGAGTGAACTATCAGGAAGTCAGAGGGTGGACAAGGCAGCCCATTTAATGCAAAGCATAATGATTAGCCTCCTGTGATACAGAGCTGAGCAAAGAAGGATGGAAAAATGCATCTAAGGGAGCAGGTGGAAGATAGTCAACAAAGGATAGGGAGTAGGACCCTGGTCAAGGGAACTCCTGGTGAAGATAATGAAGGCATTTTTAACAGATCTGATGATATGCTCTCGCAGTAGTATGAAAAAAATGCTATTCTAATTTGTGCATAGTTAATGAGAAACTAATATTTCCAAATAAGAAAAGACCCAATAACCTTATTTAAATTAAACTCCATTGTTCATTTTGTATTGTGTATAATGAAGACAGTCAGTAATATCCATGGTTTAAAAAGATTCTAATACTCTGCAGAATAACTAAACTGCTCACATGTTTCAGTCTTTATATTCAAATACAGCTTTCCTATTAAAAAGATGCTTCTTATTTCAGAAATATGAATAAGTTAACGGTTTAAAAAATAACTACTAATGGTTAGATATAGCCCTGAAAAAAAAAAGAAAGAAAGAAAAAGAAAAACTGTTAAAACTTTTGTAGGTCTTTAATATTTCCACTTAATTTTGAAGTTAAAGGCTTATTCATTTAAATTTAGGTTATTTTGGTGGAAGGGGAGCTTTCTGCTGTAATTAAAATCTTAATAGATCAAGTGATGTGAGTAATGATGATTCTATTTTATTTCATTTTTACCACCATTTTAGTAATCTTCTAGCTAGCAGACAAGTTAAGGATTATACCAAATAAAAAGCTAATGTTATTTCTAACATTAAAGGAGACTTTATGGGGAAAAAAGACCTATAACCAATGAAATATCAAATTTTGATTTTTAAAGTTAATTTCTTTAATATGTAAACATATATCCATATGCACACTTTCTGGATTGATTGTCATTTTAGAGGATTCCTTTCTCATATTGATGTGAAATATAGTGTTTTAGTCAGCTTTTTCACTGCTGTGACTAAAAGGACCCAACTGCACAACTGTAGAGGAGAAAAGGTTTATTTGTAGGCTCATAGTTCCTGAGGTCTTAGTCCATAGAAGGCCAGCTCTGTTTCACAGGGCTCAAGATGAGGCTGAGATCATGACAGAGTGGGCAGAGGGAAGCAGCTCACATCATGGTGATCAAGAAGCAGAGAGACGTCACTCACCAGATACAAATATATAGAACAAAGCCACGCCCTGATTTCCACCTCCTACAGCCACACCCTACCACTTCATTACTACTTGGTAATCCCTATCAGGGGATTAATTCACTTATCAGGTTAAGACTCTTACATCCCAATCATTTCTTCTTGCATTGTCATACATGTGAGCTTTGGGGGTAACTCTTCACATCCAAACCATAACAGATAGCTTTGGTAGCTAAATTTTATAGAAAAAGATACTTTCTTCTTTTATCTTTTAAACAAGCCAAAAAATAAATCTTATTTTTCTTTTCCTTTGCTAAGCTAGTTGTGCGGTTGGGTCCTTTTAGTCACAGCAGTGAAAAAGCTGACTAAAACACTACATTTCACATCAATATGAGAAAGGAATCCTCTAAAATGGCAATCAATCCAGAAAGTGTGCATATGAATATATGTTTACATATTGAGAAATTAACTTTAAAAATCAAAATTTGATATTTCATTGGTTATAGGTCTTTTTCCCCCATAAATTCTCCTTTGTAGAAATAACATTAACTTTTTATTTGGTGTAGTCCAATTAATGTCTGAACAGTGCTAGAATGTACTAAATATTAAAGGAAAGATGGAACTTTGTACAAGATAGAAAATTGTCCCACTTCTAATTATTATAATCACTTTTTCTCAGGTTAGATTTATTTTCTGATAACCATACGAAAATTCAAGCTTGCAAGAGTTTTTGAGTACCATTCCATTTTTATTTTCACTATCTACCCAAATTGACCATCTGTTTATGACTAGCTAATTGTTTTATAACCTATATGATTCTGTGGGGTTACTCATAATCCAGTCTTATGGACTCATATTCAAAGAAACACCTATTGGGCATAAAAACATATTATAAGCAAGTGAAATCTTTATTCAGTCTCTTGAGAAATTGTCAAAGGGTAATTAGGGTAATTACACTGCCTTAAAGTCCCCTTGAGACCTTACTGTCATTTACTCTAACATGTCTATGGCTGTAGGTTTACTGTGATGGAAATAAAGCTTAAATTCAATGATCCACTTACACAGGCATTTCCATGGCTGTCAGAGTCCCTACCAATGTATTCTCATAGTTCTAATTTTCTGTAACATTTTGTAAATAATGTACTTTTACTTAAGTCTGTTAAGACCATTGCCTCTTTCTACCTAACTATCCCATCATCATAATTGTCCCTCATATGAATGTCACTTGAGTGGCCACAGCCATTCTGAGGATCCTGCTTGGGGTTAGGTAGGCCTAGGGTACTTTTAGTTTAGATTTAGTGAGAAATGTTCATATGGCTCATAGATACTTTCAGGTGTACTTAAATTATTGCTAGGCTTCCAGATGTAGGAATGGCTTCCAGGAATATTCTTATTGCCTACTATTCCAATTTATTGAGCACCATGATACAAAGGGCAAAACCAGCAGTTTGTATTATGTGAGGAATATATTTCCTGGTGCCTAAAACCAAAAATTTGTGGGTGATGGAGGAGACCCAAATTTTGAAAGTCTGGCACCAGAATCAAATCCAGTTATTTTCTGGATTTTGTGACATCTGTGGTATTTGTCAGCTAATTTTTGTTTTCTGGATAAAAATTTACCATTTAATTTAACTTTGTATTCATAATTTTTATTCTTTTGGTTTTTATAAACAGGACCTGCTCATGAGTTTAGAAATTTTGGTCTCCTGGATCTGCCTTACAGGTGAGAAAAATATTCTTGCCTCCCTCTCTTTGGCTCCTTCCTAGAAAACTTTCCTGGCAGCCAGGCAGACTTTTCACTCTAAGCATCATCTCCTACTTAAAGTATGTTTTTCCTGCTCACAATTCTCCTGCTAAGTGTCTTTTTCCCCTTTTCTGTTTCTTCTTTTCTTTAGAGATACCTCTCTGTTTTGAAATTAAATGTAAATAATTTCCTCTATCTTATACATGATTAGCCAGTGTTTCTCAAACTTGAGTTAAATATGGATGAATACCTTTGAAGGAGGGCAATATCTTGGGAAAATCCAATATTTGTTGAAATTATTTTTATGAGTCTATTTATATAAATAAAAGTTTAAAACTACAAATAAATATCTGAAGCTTATAGACTTTATATGCCTTTAAAAGAACTAAAAATTTAAACAAAACTTAAAGAGATCAAATCCATGTGAATAACATTATTTTAATGTGATATGTGATGGTATTTTGCTGAAATAAAATCATCCAGTTCTGGATTTAATGGTAGAAAAATGGAAACTCATGTCTGGTTTTATAACTAATCTGTTGGTGAATTTTTTTTAATTGTTATTTTTTAATTTATATATGACAGTTGAATGTATTACAATTCTTATTACATATATAGAGCACAATTTTTCATATCTCTGGTTGTATACAAAGTATATTCACACCAATTCGTGTCTTCATACATGTACTTTGGATAATAATGTCCATCATATTCCACCATCATTAATTACCCCATGCCTCCTTCCTTCCCCTCCCACTCCTCTGCTCTATCTAGAGTGTTTATGGATTTTTATTTCAATAGCTCAAATCTAGAAAATGTCTTTTCCCATATGTACATGGTACAAAATGGTACGAATAACTTTGTCTTTGTTTGCTAATTGAGTAAAATCAGACTTTATACCTAACTAAATCTCCTCTAGTGAATAATCCTTGAATGCCAGTTTTAAAGTGGAGTCATGAAATAATTGTATGTTTTCCTTCACTTGGAGATAATGTGGGTATTGACACTCATTATTGAAGTATGCATTAAGTCGGTATGTGACCCAATTACTGCAGGAACTAAAACTAGAACCTTTGTCTTTGCATACGTCGTGCTCATGAAATAATACCAAGTGGAACATTCAGGTAGGATTTTTAAAACTATTTGTTCAACAATGTGAATATAACAATGACCAACCAAAGAGGTTTGAGGGAGATTGGTAAGTCTGCATGACCATGTGTCATGGAATCAATCCATTCTACTATCAGGTTTTTCTTTTCCAGGTATGGAATCACTTTGATATATTTGATTTGATTGGCATCCGACCTTTACTCAGTGCAAACATGACAGGAAATATAAATTTGAGGTACCTGATTCAGATAATTCAATATATAGTTATATTAATTTTGTAAGACTTTTATGAAAATAGAAATGAAAAATAAAAAGTTATCTTAGAGAACTAACAATTAATGTTATTTCCTTTACTAAACAAGATAATTATAAAAATGTTTTGATAAATTTACTCCTAAAGTTATGACTATCAGTTTTTCCTGTCATAATAGTTATGTTTAAATATCATAGACTCCTGAAACAACTATTTACCTATTTATTTATGTGTAGTATATGTATAAAACTAGACAGTAGAAGTGAGTACCTGAAAAAAACAAAAACTTCAACACTATGACTCACATAAAATCATTCACACAAACCCATTCATCTGTGGCTTCATGTCAATAGTTTGGAATCTTAGTTTAGAAACATAAAACTTTGGGGCTTCACTTTATAAAGATATCTTGGCATCCTCTGAATAACTACTGTATTTCCAACAAAGTTTTGTTATTGATAATTGAAGGTTCTGTAAATATTTCATAAAATATCATAAATATTGACATTCATCTTTGTCTTGGTCAGACCTAGTCTCTAAGCCCTCTCATGCCACAGGCCCTTTGAATCTGGTCATAACATTTTATTGCAGGGAACAGAACACATTGGTGTACTTATTAAACCCTGTGTGATTCTGGTTTGTTAACCAGATAATGAGGCTGGGGAAGAGGAGGGCAACCAGTATGTAGACTAGACAGTGGGAAATGAAGAAGGCAGTCCCCAAAAGTTTGCTAAACAATGAAAATGGGGGATAAATTGAGTGTCAACTCAGGAATTTTTGGATTCAGGAGAGAGAGAAGAGATTTGGCTAGTTAGTAAACAGCAGGAGAAACACAAAAAGAAGGCAGTAGCTAATATCTGGCAATAGAAGTCGTAAGGCAGAAGTAATGAACAACCAAAACCTAGGAGAAAGGAGCAAGAAACACAAGCATGAATCAGAAAGAAGGAGGTAAGTCAAAATTGAATCAGCAGTAGCAGATGAGATAAAGGATGAAAAAAATTATGCGGGTGGAAGATTTGAAGACAAAAGGATTGAATCTTGAATGACTTCTACAGTCCTAAAGCCCATAAAATCCAGCCATGTGGGAAAAGATTCCACTTCTTTTTGTGGGTCCTGGTTTGGGGCTATGTCCTGGATTCACAGGAGTCCAGGATGAATGATCACAATTTCTGTTTTACTTATTTCTACATGAAACCCTTTAATAAAACTCACATGACTTAAGACATTCTCAGGGAACCCTGTCTTTTTAACAGCAAAAAGACGTAGTTAATACTGCTTTTTTTATAACTGCACAGCACTGTACTCATTAGACAGCATATGTACTTACTATATTGTAATAAAATGGTCTATTTACTTATCAACTTCTTCCACTTCCACCTCTAGGCCTGGGTTTTATCTGTTGTCTATATCCTCAGGGTTGTCCCATAGGAAATTGTCCATAAATTCTTGTTAAATAAATGAGTAAAACACCACTCTAAAAGGTTACAAACTCACACAGTTATCTTTAATCACCCATAAGTGTAGTGTTATATCTGTGCAAAATAGGATGCCTGGTATGGAGATGAATTAGTTATACACATTTTTGTACTTTAATAAGAGAAGTTGCTGCTACATCTGGCAACTTCAGAAAGGCAAGCCAAAGTAGATCTCAAGCAGTTGTTTTTCCTATGAAGAATCATTGAAGGTCTCCCTCATTTATAAAAGAGCAGGGAAGATTGACTTTCTTGGTGGTGAGCTTGGAAAATGTGCAACAGAACCTTCTATCTTTAACAAACTCCTCTCCTTCCTAGAGGTTTTGGCATGCAAAGGATGATTATAGGGGAGGAAAATCCAGGATTTTCTGGGGGAAAAGTGAATGAATCCCCAAAGGCTTTTCCTTAAGATACAAAGTTGGGAAACTCATTTCAGTGGTTTCAGTTGGGCCTTAGGATTCCAGGAGGGGAAAGAAACCTTGGAAATAAAATTATCTTGGGAAAATGATGTCCCTGAAACAATATGCGTAAGTTCATCCTCATGCTTCATGGTGAGGATTTACTCTGACTTGGTCTAGAAGGTGACTCTTAACCCTGCCAGGCTTTAGAGATAAATGCCGAGCAGGAAGAAATCGATTTAGAAATTAATTTAGAAAGAGAGGCCACCTTAACTTCCCAGGTAGGGCACCATTGTGACTTTGTACGTGACTCTGAACTGGCAAGAGCATCCCTGTAGCAATGGGCAAGACTCTGGAATTATACTAAATCAGTCTCAGGTGACACTAAACAACAGGTAAAAGCAACAGAGCTGTATATCATATCCACTTTCTGGCCCCAGCTCTGTATGGTTAGAAGAAATATTGAATGCATTCAGAGTTGGAGTTACTGGATGATTCATATGTAGGGCAGATGGGTAAGGTCTCAAGAGGGTGAGACTAAACTTTCTGATAGTAGACACATTATACTTTTAACAATTCCTTTTAATTCTAAATGATACATGACTATTGTATGCCGCAGTTTAATGGAGCAGTTTAATGAAATGCAGTTTATTTAGATTTATTTCTTTGTATAATTTTTGCCTCCTTATTAATGTATTTGGTCTTTTCTTTCCCCTATAGACTCTTCTGCTCTCCTCTCTTCTTTCTAAAGCTGTTTGTAAAAGGGAATGTTATCTTTCTTGCTGTGATATGCTATCCAGCTTGTTACTCCCACATATCCTGGGCCCAAGCCAGCCAGCAGCCTCATTGCCCATTTCCCAATGCACCCTCCTACTACTATCACATGCCCATCTGCTCTGTTTGCCTTTTCTGGGGGGACCCCAGCTGCCAACTTTTAAAAAAATTCTCTGAGCCATATACTATCTTCCAGGCACACATGCCTGACCTCTCCAGCCTTATTCGGTGGCCACAAAGGACAGGTTAGAAGTCTCCAAATTCCAAATTCAAAGGCATTTAAATGATTTGATTTTTATCTGGAGTTATCCTGTTATTCTGTCTCAGAGCATGATATGCTATGATTATACTCTTCAAAGTTAGTGCTCGACATCAAATGTCTTGTTTTTTCTTAATAATATACCCTAGGTTCATTATCATAGACATATTATCTATAATGTGTTTTTATGCTGTAGTTCAATCCTGTGAACAACCCATTTTTGCTAAATTAAATCACTACTTCACAACAGCTGTTGCTTTTACTATTGACTACTAACTATTGATGTTTTTTTTAATACATAATATCTATTCATTTTTGAAAGGGCTGGTTTTACATTATCAGTGTACTCCAAACTGAATAATTTGGTTTAATAACAGGGCAAAAAACCATTAAAGGTACTAAATTATAACCCTTTTTGTTTCTACCATGTATCTCCTCTGTTCATTCATAGATTTCATTTCCCCATTGGACTTCATTTAAAGAAATTCAAATTCAAAATTTAGAATAAAAGTTCAAAACAACACATTAGAAAGAATTTCAACATAGCAGCAGCAGAACATTAAATTAAATATGGGGCCCTTCTGAATGTGGGGCCCCATATGACTATATGTAGGCTGCACTCCCAAGAAGCTAACCCTGACTCTACACTTAGCATTTTGTCTGTTCATTCATCTATTTTGCAAAAACAGTAATAAGTGTCTCTGCAGCAAAGTAAATTCACAGTTAAAACACATTGTTGTTATCTGCTTATCTTCTACCCAAGAACAAACTAGGTGGCTTAATAAATGGCTTCCTTGTGCCAACAATTCTTGGGTATCATTTCTTTACACACCTCAATCTTGTTTCAAAATAGTGGCTTCAGTAACAAAGAACAAAGATAGAACCAGGTTTGTTGCCTTTGAGAGCAGCAGTGGACTCCCCAGCATTCTCTCCATCAGCATTTCTAACAATGTATCTCATCTGTTTTGATAAGTGTCTGTCTGCAAAAATGGTATTCTACATATTATACTATGTATGTATATGTTTAAACACAAAAAGCACTTTGTTCACAGTTCTTGTTTTCCTGCTTTTTCATCTGGGAATATTTCCTTTTTCATTGCTATATAACATCTACAATACAATGCACACATTTTAAGTTCACATCTCAATGAATTTTTACTTAAATGAACATCTGGTAGACATCACTCACATCATATATGGCTTCACAAATCTTCCTTAGGACCAAAAGCTCATCTCTTCACTACATAGTAATTAGTATTATGACCCCTATCACTATAATTTTGCATATTTTTTACTTCAGTACAACTATTTGAACCCACATAGTTTCTGTGGTCAATAAAATATTTTTAAAATGTTCAACTTTACTATAAAGGAAATAAAAATTAAATAAGGAATTGAATTACTACTCACATCTACTCAAAGGAGAAAAGTTTTAAGTATGAATATATTTCAAGTGTTGGCAAATATATGTAGCAATGAAAACTGTCCTAGAACATGGAAAATATGACCATCTTGGAAAACATATGCCATTATGATGACATGAAGTTGAACATGGGCATACACCATGCAATCCAACATTTTCACTTACTGAGAGAAATTCCTGCACGTGTTCACCAGAAGGCATTTGCATCATTGCTTTAGAGCACATTTTTACAGAGATTTTTTTCTTTATTAAGAAACTTAAGACTTGGATACTGCAACACGACATGCCACTGAATCAGTCAGGGTCACTCCAGGTGAATTGGATAGACTACTAAATACTGTACCGACACAGAAAATACCTTTTTTGGGGGTGCAGTGGCAGCTCCTCAGCCTCAGCTCCCAAAAGGGAGGCAAAAAAAAAAAAGGTAGGCAAGAGAGTGAGCATGCCCTGAACCCTGTTTTTTCTTGGGGAGGGCTGTTCAATAGAACATTTCATTCATGTAAGGCAGAGGGGTAATATTACAAGAAAACAAGGAGTCAGGTTTTGAAGGGTGGAGTCTTGCTTGCTGATGTCTTGGTCAGCAGTTTGACTACATCTTGGAAAGTCACACCCATCTCAGGTGCAGTGTGGGGATCATAGGCAGAGTGAGCGAAAAGGACACATATGTTGCACAGCCCAGTCAGAGCAGCAATGTCAGTCCAGTTCCCTCATACGCTCAAATGCGCATAGCTCACACACAGCCCATGGCTGGCTTGAGACAGGGTACATCAAATTAACCCAATTTCTGGCAGTTGAGGTGAAGGGGACCATATTCCACAATAGGAAAAAAAAAAAAAACACCCTAACAACACTGTGTGGGCTATAGCAGAACCCGAAGAATATATTCTTATAATTAAAAAACACTAGGCCTTTCATAACTGACCTTTTCATACAAAATGACCCAATAGGTTTACAACTAGTTGTTCTTGATATTGAGGTTTATAGGACAAGCTAGGAAGTCTTCAAATCTTGAACTGATTTCCACCAGGGGTTATTAGGATTTTGAACTAGTTTTTCCTTGTCTAAGAGGTAGCACCAGTAATGGTGCCCACTTTCTGGGCAGCTTCTTTCTTGGCATGATGAGCCTGTAGAACCACCAGTTTTTTACCTTAGAGCAAAGAGTCTAGAAGGACTCCAGCACATGTAGCACCTCAGGGGCTCTGGCTACTGCACATAGACTGCAGGTTGGGATGCCTGCAGAAGCTGCATGGAAGGTTGAGGGCTGCAGATGCTGGAGGCATACTTGTATGGTGCCATAGCCAGAGGAGCATCAACAATGACAGCACAAGGTGCAAGGTTTGGCTCAGCTCCAGACTGACAGCTGTCAGCCCTTGCTGGGCAGCCCCAGCCCCACTGAAGTCCATAGCAAAGCAGTCCATGCACTCAGACCCAGTTGGAGCCAGATGGTGAAGAGTTGGACAAGGTCCAGATTGGTGTATAGCATTTGGCATTCCTTGGAAGCCTTGAGGTCTCCCACCTTGCTGCCAGTGTGAATTAGGCCTTATCTGTGCTAACTGGTTAGGTGTATAATATGGAGGTCTTCCCTTAGCCTGAGGAACTGTTGGCTCAAATTAGCTACCAGCTGCAGGCTAGAACTGATTTAAGATAGCATTGGCAGGGAGTGCTCTCATTCCAGCCACCCCTGCATATACTGGTTGGTCAGATAAGCCTTTCTCTTTTCCTCCCCCAGAGCCCATAATGCATTCATTCATTTCAGTAACTGCTTTGGTTGCCTCTTCAGGAGATAAGAAATAGACAAAGCCAAACATTTTGCTTCCTCCATCCTCCAGCATTACCTTAGCACTGGTGATTGATCCAAAAGGAGAAGACTTTTTCCTTAATTTCTCATCATCAATGGTGTCATCCAAGTTCTCAAGGTAGATTCACCCCCTAGTATCCACTAGTTCTCTTCTGTTTCAGCACCTCAATTCCATTTTAATTCAGCCTGCCATTCTACTTTCTTCTGTGCACAGCCTACAGATGTGGCTTTCCCACTGATTTCTTTTCCATTCATGTCTTCCACTGCTTCATTGGTATCCTTGTGTTTTTCATAACTCACAAAGCCAAAGCCTTTGGATTTCCTACTGGGATCTCTCATCACCTTTACACTCAGGTTCTTACCAAACTGGCTGAATATCTCTTTCAGACTCTCATTATCTACCTCTTCCCCAAAGTTTTTGATGTAAACATAAGTGAATTCCTTAGCTTTGGCTCCAAGCTCAGCTTCCCACTCTTTGTGAGACTTGAATTTGCCCACAGACAACTTTGGGGTCATTGAGGAGCATAACATTCATCCTCTCTATGGCCTTGTCACAGTCTCTTGGGTCTTGAAGTGGACAAAGGCATAACCTTTAAAGCTCTTTTCATTATATTTTACCTTGCAGGACAGAATGTTCCCAAAGTGGAAAAAGTATTATAAAGTGCCTTGTTATCTATAGATTTGAACAGGTTCTGATGAAGACACTTCCCACACCAGATTTTGTCAAAGAGGGATCCCTCTGACACCACACAATACAGATTGACTTTTCCTTAATCACATCAAAGTTTATGTTGTCCAAGCCCACTTAGCATTGGCTGGCTGCTAGAAATGGATGTAGGCAATTAACGGCACTTTTGAAAATAATTTCTAAATGATGGAAATAACCCAAATGTCTATCAAATGCTTCCCCCCTTACATAGATAAATTGTAGAGCATTCATATAATGTAATAGGACACACGGTGATAAACTACTGTATTCATAACTGTGAAAACATTTCAGAAATTGATATCGAACAAAAATGGAAGGTACTAAAGAATATATATGGCATAACTCTTATCAATATGATATTTTAAAATGAACAAATTATGCAATGTATTGTTTAGGAACTATATGTGGTAAAGCTATCAGGAAAGCAAAGTCATGATAAACATGAAATTTGGGTTTGCTCTGTTGTAAAAAAATGAAGCTGATATAGGAAGTGACACACAGAAAACTTTGAAAGATTTTAAAAGTTTATTTTGTAAGCTCAGAGAGGTTTGAGTATTAATCTTGTTCCCATTCCTTAAAAAGTAATTATCGTTACAGATGTAGAATTACAAAATAATGTTTTTTAACTACAAACTGCCCATTGAATCAATGGGAACTATGTGAACATAAGTGAACATACAGATATTATCAACTATGCTAGAGAAAGGATTAAATATAGATAAATGGAATTAACATGTAAGATCTTAGCATTATTTTCAGATAATAAAAATATGCATTAATTTAAGACTTTGAGAAGTAATAAGTATGTCAGACTATATTTTTAAATTCTAATTGCATACTTTTTACAATAGACATATAAAAACTAAAGATACAGATAAGTTTAAATGAAAAATGAATAAACAAACTTAGAACAGGTAGACTCTAGATGAAAGAAAACTAGTTATATATTTAGCATGTATAATGTTTATTACGTACAGTCATTCACTGCATGTTTTGCTACAGGTACTAACATGCACTACATGTTTTGTTACATGTTACTAACATTTTGGTCAACAGCAGACCATATGTACAATGGTAGTATCTTAAAATTACGCCACCTAGTGATATTTTAGCAATCCTAGTTTGCACACTATAGAATGTTGTCACAATGATGAAATCACCTAATGGCACATTCGTCAGAATATATCCCCATTGTTAAGTGATGAATGCATTTATATATTTAATGTAATTAATAATAATATATTAATAAAAAATAGGGGTTAAGAATAACTTCATAATGCTAATATTCAACTTCTGAACAAGATGTCAAATATTAAATTTATATGCATTTAATAAGAGTTTGAAATTTATAAATCAAAAATTCACAGAGCCACAAGGAGATATAGAGAACATTTACAATTACTGAATCTCACTCACAAATTGTTGTAAAAGGCAGGCAAAACTATCAATAAAGATATAGAAGCTTAGGGCTGGGACTGTAGCTCAGTGGTAGAGCACTTGCCTAGAATGCGTGAGGCACTGGGTTCAATCCTCAGCACCACATAAAAATGAATAAAGGTATTGTGTCCATCTACAACTAAAAAAACTTTTTAAAAAATATTCAAACAATGTCTTAAAAAATACAGAAGTTTTTAAGGATGCAGTTAACATACTTGATGTAACAGGCATATGTAGTACATGACAATCAATAAACATAGTCTACATACCTTCTTTCTAAGCAAAGAGCATTCACAAAATTATATCTTCCCAGAAGGTCTAGTTTTCCATTCATTTCAAGAGGGTTTAGCTTTACCTCAAGGAGGATGGCTATAGCTGCTCCTGTAAAATTTTGTCTGACAATTCTATCATCTGAATCATATTGGAGTTTTATCATCTGAATCATATTGCTGAATTTTTCCCTTAAAAATTCATTATATTTTTGTATGTTAAGTAACTTTACATTATATCCTGGATAATTTAAACATTATTTGGGTACCATTAAAGTTCTCTGGAGAATGTTAACTTTTTAAAAATATGTTTGTTTTCATAAAGTTCTGGTTCATTTTGTATGCAATTCTGATTTAGTAGCAAGGCTTTTTCATCATTTTCCTGATTTTTCTATCCAAATATTCAGGGGTTTAGTTGCCTGCACCATCACCACATACATAAGTTCTTCACTGTAGATTTCAAACTGTTTACAGTTCAATTCTGTAACTAGCACTGACCTTTCAAGGGCTGGAGGAAAAAAAAAAAGAGAAGAGAGGAAATAAGAATCCTCCCAGCCACCTCACTGGCACAGACACCCGTTTTTCTCAGCCTCTGGTTAGAATGAGGGATTCTCTTAGAGTTTTTAGTATCTACTGACTCAGCCCAGTTGGATCAAAAATAGAAAAGAAAGAAAGGGAAGAAAGGAAGAAGGGAGGGAGGGAGGAAACTCATCTGCAACATACTAGTCATTCTTCAAATTTTGGTTTTCTTCCCTAATCTGCGTGTTATTTACAATAAATGTTGTTCATAGTTATTATAATAAATGCTGTTCATAGTTTATTTAATATTTTGCTCAGACTTTCTGTGATAGAGATAAGTGTAGTGGGCTCCTTCATCATGGTTGGCACTTCTGTCTGATGTAGGATCTGAAATGATGCTTTCCTCCTGCAGAAATGCCTCACTCCAAGAACAATGTGGAAAACATTACTTGCTGGAGTCATTTGAACTGATGGAAATACTTAGATTTAATGCATCCCTAAACTCAAGAGGACTAATGAAAGACACAATGGAATGATTTTAGAAAAGTATTTTCTCTTCCTTCCTTGGCTTCTCAGAGAGCAGGTTCTGCAGGTTAGAGTTAGTGAACTGAAGAGTTGGCTGATAACAGGTACAGGGTTCCAAAAGTTACCCCTTCCTCACAGCCACTTATTCAAACAGGACTTCATTGTTACGTGATCATATAGATGCTTTCTAAGCTTCTACACTCTATAAATATGTACATTGTTGAGGAGAGGAGTTTTGGTTGGACTTGGTACATGCAAACTATTTTTGCATAAGCCATGGGACAATGAGAGTTCAATGGTTTGTGTGGTCTCTACTACTTCTTTTTGTAAGTTTTCCCTAATAAATTCTACTTTAGATCTACACCTGGCATAACTGAATTGTGCTTGTGATCCATTTGCATAATGCAGAGAGAAAGATACTAATCTTTTCATCTTCTATAAAGAGCCTAAATACTTTTCTCTTCAAACATTATTTCCAACATTATTATTTCTGACTTTATAGATAGCATGTTGATGTTAAGTTCTTTCTGTTATTGAACTACCATGCTTTCAACTACAGATAATTTAATTCTTTCTTGAATTAATCTAATTAAAATCTTTACTCATTATCAGAGAATATACCCACATTTTTCTAGAAATATTCAACTCCATGGACAGGCTATTATTGTCCTGTCACACAACTAAGTCATTCAGGGTCACTCCAGGTGAACTGAGCTGACACAAAATAATCACCCCCAAGACAGAGAAAATACCTTTTTCTTGGGATTCTTCAGTGATGACCCCTCTCTTCTAGCTCCCACAAGGGAGGCAAACAAAAAAGAGGAAAAGGATGTTCTGAAGTCCCTTTTTATTGAGGGGAAAGTTCCACCCCAATGAGGGGGGTCAGGTTTCAGGGGGTTAAGTCTAGCTTCTTGATGTCTTATGGTCAGCAGATTGACTAACATCATGGAAGGCCATGCCCATCTCAGGTGCTGTGTGGGATCAAAAGGCAGAGTGAGTGAAAAGGACACATGGGTCACCAACCCAAACAGAAAGGCAATGTCAGTCCAGTCCACTCATATATTCATGCTCATTGTTTACACACACACAGCCCCTGGCTGGCTTGCCACATATTATTCGAAGTCTAAATTTCAGACATTATTTTTTAAAATACTCAAATATAAAGCTAAACTTTTAGCATATCTTCATGTCAGAAATGTAATTAACTTATGTGTTAACTTCTTTCCAAAAAAACCTTTTTCTTAGATAACATTACATTACAGTTCATCAATATGCGAATTAAAGGACTACTAGTGTCATAAACATATGGAACTATCAAAATGCTTCTGAAGGGACCAGAAAATGTCACATCTAATGGAATTCTGATTTCTATGTCTCACTGTTCACATTTTTAAATGTTTATATCACAATAAATGCTGTTCATCATATAATATTTTATTAATAAATACTGTCACATTTTTTAGAAGGAGTCTTAGATTCATTCTTTTTTTATTTTTAATTTTTATTGTTGGTTGTTCAAAACATTACATAGTTCTTGATATATCATATTTCACACTTTGATTCAAGTGGGATATGAACTCCCATTTTTACCCTGTATACAGATTGCAGAATCACATCAGTTACACATCCATTGATTTACATATTGCCATACTTAGATTCATTCTTAATACCAATCAAGCATACCTAAGTTATTATGGTCAAGAAGGCACTATCCAAGATGCAAAATCATAGTAAAAAATTAAGTATCTCTCTATTTATTCTAAATAATTTCAATGAAACAGTCATTGAATACCACCTGTATGGTAAGCATGTTTCAAAGCACTTAAGGGTATTAATAGGAATAGAGGTAGTTCTGAATTTTTAAGGTCCTTATTAGGTACAAAGGTAAAACAACAATCACACAAATAGTTAAATGTTAGATTATGATAAATACAAAGAAAGATGTAAAGTGAGAATTACAATTTGGAAGGCAAATATTACATTAGAAGTATTAAGTTCAAACAATCAGTCTTGCTGACATTGATAAAATTGTCTTAGAGAAATTGAGGAACTTTAAAAAAAATCATTCATTTACTGGGAATACATACAATGGGCTTGGCTTGGTCTTGAAGAATTGTTATACTTAAATAGGTAGAGATTTTAAAGAAGGAGTATTCTAGAAAGAGAGAAGACCACAAACAAAGGAAAAGAGGTGAGAGTACAAAGGACAGACTTGACAATCAGTAAATAATAACTTTCGTGAATTTTAAATAATTGTTACTCAACTTTAAAGAGAACAAGAGGTTTTTAAACCTAAATATCCCAAGCCTTTCCTCATAGAATTTTTGCTTTAGTAGATTCCAAGTAGGCCTTAGATAAATCACAAACAAAAACATGTTAAAAAGATAATGCACCATAATCAAGTAGGGTTTATTCCAGGGATGCTAGATTGGTTCAACATACAGAAATAAATAAACATAATTCACTACATCAATAGACCTAAGGACAAGAATTGCAAGATTATCTCAACAGATTCAGAAAAAGCATTTGATAAAATATAGCATCCATTCATGTTCAAAACACTAGAAAAACCAGGGATTGTAAGAACATATCTCAACATTGTAAAAACTGTATACATTAAACCCAAGGCCAACACCATTCTAAATAGAGAAAAACTAAAATCATTCCCTGTAAAAACAATTACAAGACAAGTATGTCCTCTTTCACCACTTCTTTACAACATAGTGTTTGAATCTCTAGCCAGAGCAATTAGGCAAAAGAAAGAAATTAAAGGGATACTTATAGGAAAAGAAGAACTCAAACTATCTCTACTTGTCAACAATGTGATTCTATATTTAGAAGACAACTATCCCATTAACAATAGTGTCAATAAAATAAAATACTTGGGAATCAATCTAACAAAAGTAGTGAAAGACCTTTACAATGAAAACTATAGAACAATAAAGAAAGAAATTGAAGAAGACCTTAGAAGATGTAAATATCTCTCATGTTCTTAGATAGGCAGAATTAATATTGTCAAAATGACCATACTAACAAAAGTACTAGATGGACTCAATTCAATTCCTATTAAAATTCCAATGACATTTTCATAGAAATATAAAAAGCCTCATAAAATTCATTTTGAAAAATATGAGGCCCAGAAAGCCAAAGTACTCTTTAGTGAGGAAAATGAAGCAAGAGACATCACAATACCAGAACTTAAAGTTTACATAGTCATAGATACAAAAACAGCATGATATTAGCACCAAAGCAAACATGTAGACCAATGGAACAAAATAGAAGACACAGAGACAAACCCACATAAATACAGTCATCTTATACTAGACAAAGTCACCATAAATGCACATTTGAGAAAAGATAGCCTCTTTTAATAAACGGTGCTGGGGAAACTGGAAATCCGTGTGTAGCACAATGAAATTTTACCCCTATCTCTCACACTGCACAAAACTCAATTCAAAGTGGATCAAGGATCTAGTCATTAGACCAAAGACTTTGCATTCACTAGAAGAAAACGCAGGCTCAAATTTCTATCATGTCAGCTTAGGAATCTACTTCCTCATCAAGATTCCTAAAGTTCAAGAAGTAAACTCAAGAATCAATAAATGGGATGGTATTACACTGAAAAGCTTTTTCACAGCAAAGGAAACAACCAAGAATGTGAAGAGAGAGCCTATAGAAAGGGAGAAAAATCTCTGCCATCTGTACCTCAGAGCATTAATCTCCAAGATATATAAAGTCAAAAAACACCCCCCCCAAAATAGCCCAATTAATAAATGGGCAAAGGAACTGAACAGGTACTTCACAGAACAAGAAATACAAATGGTCAACAAATATATTTTTTTAAATGTTCAATATCTCTAACAATTAGAGACATGCAAATTAAAACTACACTGAGATTTCATCTCACTTCAATCAGAATGGCAATTATCAAGAATACAAGCAACAATAAATGTTGGTAAGGATATGGGGGAATAGGTACTCCCATATATTGTTGGTGGGACTGCAAATTGGTTCAACTACTCTGGAAAGCAATATGGAAATTTCTCAGAAAACCTGGAATGGAAGTATCATTTAACCCATTTATCCCACACCTCAGTTTATACCCAAAGGACTTAAAATTAGCATACTACAGTGATGCAGCCACCTTAGTGTTTATAGTAACTCAATTCAGAATAGCTAAGCTATGGAGCCAACCTAGATGCTCTTCAACAGATTAATGAATAAAGAAAATGTAGTATATATACACAGTACAATATTACTCAGCTATAAAAAGAATGGATAGATCTAGAGACTATCATGCTACGAGAAATAAGCCAATTGCAAAAAAAAAAAACTAAAGGTCAAATGTTTTCTCTGATATAGGGATGCTAACACATAACAAGGCGGGGCAAGAATAGAAGTTCGGTGGAACAGTGAATAGAAGTTAGACAAAGCGGAATGAAGGGAAGGAAGGGAATATTGGAATAGGGAAGACAGTAGAATAAATTGAACATAACTTTCCTATGTTCGTATATGAATACATCACCAGTGAAACTTCACATCATTTACAACCATAAGAATGGTATCTTAATTAGAATAAGCTCTACTTCACGTAGATATAATATGTCAAAATATACTCTACTGTCATGTATATCTAAAAAATAAAAATTAAAACATTAAACTATTAAAAAATCAAAATAGGTCTTAGAAATATAAAAGTTTTAAAAAGCATCCAGGAATTTGTGCCAACTCATGCAAACATGTCATCCACTCATCTCTGGTGTGAATGATGGAAGATGATGCCAAAGGTAGGATGGGGGGTGCTGTCAAGACACCAGGCAAGGATTTTATGTTCAATTTGGATTATCATGGAAGTCATTCAGCATTATAAACAGAAAAGTAATATGATTATTACTATATTTTAAGAACAAATGTTGCCACCATATATGGCTTGCTTTTGAACCAAGAGATCTAAATGATCTACACAAAATGGGCTTGAATGAGGGAATAGCTTTAAGTTGAACAAGATATATATATATATATATATATATTATATATATATATATAAATAAATTAATTTTGAAAAGTAAAATATATTACGATGCAGAACATAGTCTATGAGAGGTGAGTTTAAAAAAATGTGAGGTTTCATGTTTAATGAACATGAATATAGTGTTAGTGATACCACCTATAAAAATTCTTATTGTTTTAATATTTATTTTTAGTTGTAGTTGGACACAATACTATTATTTTATTTATTTATTTTATTATGTGGTGCTGTGGATCCATCCCAGGGCCTTGCACATGCTAGGTGAATGATCTACCGCTGAGCCACTACCCAAGACCCTCAAATTCTTATTTTTAATTGGAGGAACAAGATTTTTTTTCATTTCTGAGAACTGAGAGTATGGAAACAGAGAATAAGTTTTGGAATTGCTGAGTTGAATGTTCTGTCAAGCTATAGGCAATTCAAACTGAATGTTTGGAGGTTAGATGAGAGATTAGGACCAGAAATAAGAATAGATAGAGGAGATGGCAGGAGACAGGAAATTAAATAAGATCAAAACAGAAAGTTGGTTGGTAGGAAAAAAAGAGAGACCAAAAATTTCCGTGGAGAGGGTCCATACTCTAAGAGATTGGTAAGCAAGAGTAACATTTGAATAATGGAGAAATAGTCATATGAGTAAAATAGAAAAATGGAGGCCTGAGAGGATAATTGCAATTTTGAAGAAAAAAAAAAAATCCTGAAATTCATTTGGAAGAATAAAGACCCAGCAATTCTGAGCAAGAAGAATGCCTAGCATATGTGAGGCACTGGATTCGATCTTCAGCACCACATAGAAAAATAAATAAATAAAATAAAGTTATTATGTCCAACTACAACTAAAAAAACCCAATGAAATAAAATAGAAGATAAAGAGACAAACACACACACACACACACACACACACACACACACATATATATATATATATATATAATCATTTCAGTTTGGCACAGTGAAAGTTCCAAAAATATATGTTGGAGAAAAAATGGCCTTTTTAACAAATGGTGCTGGATAAATTGGATATCCAGATGCAGAAGAATGGACCTAGATCCCTATCTCTCACCCTGCACAAAAGTTAAATCAAAATGGGCAAAAGACCTAGGAATTAGATCAGAAATTTTGTAGCTGCTGAAAGAAAACATAGTCTTAACATCCCAACATATTTTTGCAATCTCCAACTTCCTTAACAAGATACCTAAAATAAAAAAATAAAATAAAATAAAACCAAAAATCAATAAGTGAGATGGAATCAAATTTAAAAGCTTCTGTACAGCAAAGGAAACAAGAATGTGAAAAGGGAATCTGCAGAATGAGAGAAAATCTTTGCCAGCTATTCCTTTGACAGGGGATGAATATCCAGAATGTATAAAGAACTCAAAAAATTTAACAAAATAAACCAATCAATAAACAGGCAAAAGAATTAAACAGACATTTCTTGAAATAGAAATACAAATAGCCAATGGGTTTTTGTTTTTTTGTTTTTTCCGGGGGGGGAAATCCATCTTCTTTCTTTTTTTTTTTTTTTATTGGTTATTCAAAACATTACAAAGATTGCAGAATCACATCGGTTACACATCCACATTTTTACATAATACCATAATAGTAACTGTTGTATTCTGCTACCTTTCCTATCCTCTACTATCCCCCCTCCCCTCCCCTCCCATCTTCTCTCTCTACCCCATCTACTGTAATTCATTTCTCTCCTTATTTTTTTCCCATTCCCCTCACAAACTCTTATATGTAATTTTGTATAACAATGAGGGTCTCCTTCCATTTCCATGCAATTTCCCTTTTCTCTCCCTTTCCCTCCCACTTCATGACTCTGCTTAATGTTAATCTTTTCCTCCTGCTCTTCCTCCCTGCTCTGTTCTTGGTTGCTCTCATTATATCAAAGAAGACATTTGGCATTTGTTTTTTAGGGATTGGCTAGCTTCACTTAGCATAATCTGCTCTAATGCCATCCATTTCCCTGCAAATTCCATGATTTTGTCATTTCTTAGTGCTGTGTAGTACTCCATTGTGTATAAATGCCACATTTTTTTTATCCATTCATTTATTGAGGGGCATCGGGGTTGGTTCCACAGTCTAGCTATTGTGAATTGTGCTGCTATGAACATCGATGTGGCAGTATCCCTGTAGTACGCTCTTTTGAGGTCTTCAGGGAATAGTCCGAGAAGGGCAATAGCTGGGTCAAATGGTGGTTCCATTCCCAGCTTTCCCAGGAATCTCCATACTGCTTTCCATATTGGCCTCACCATTTTGCAGTCCCACCAGCAATGTACAAGAGTACCCTTTTCCCCACATCCTCGCCAGCACTTGTTATTGTTCGACTTCATAATGGCTGCCAATCTTACTGGAGTGAGATGGTATCTTAGGATGGTTTTGATTTGCATTTCTCTGACTGCTAGAGATGGTGAGCATTTTTTCATGTACTTGTTGATTGATTGTATGTCCTCCTCAAAGAAGTGTCTGTTCAGGTCTTTGGCCCATTTGTTGATTGGGTTATTTGTTTTCTTATTGTTTAATTTTTTGAGTTCTTTGTATACTCTGGATATTAGGGCTCTATCTGAAGTGTGAGGAGTAAAAATTTGTTCCCATGATGTAGGCTCCCTATTTACCTCTCTTATTGTTTCTCTTGCTGAGAAAAAACTTTTTAGTTTAAGTAAGTCCCATTTGTTGATTCTTGTTATTAACTCTTGTGCTATGGGTGTCCTATTAAGGAATTTGGAGCCCAACCCCACAATATGTAGATCGGAGCCAACCTTTTCATCTATCAGACGCATAGTCTCTGATTTGATATCAAGGTCCTTGATCCATTTTGAGTTAACTTTTGTGCATGGCGAGAGGAGGGGATTCAGTTTCATTTTGGTGCATATGGATTTCCAGTTTTCCCAGCACCATTTGTTGAAGATGCTATCCTTCCTCCATTGCATGCTTTTAGCCCCTTTATCGAATATAAGATAGTTGTAATTTTGTGGATTGGTTTCTGTGTCCTCTATTCTATACCATTGGTCCACCCGCCTGTTTTGGTACCAGTACCATGCTGTTTTTGTTACTATTGCTTTGTAGTACAGTTTGAAATCTGGTATCGCTACACCTCCTGATTCACACTTCCTGCTTAGAATTGCTTTTGCTATTCTGGGTCTTTTATTTTTCCATATGAATTTCATGATTGCTTTATCTATAATCAACACGCATAAATCAAAGGCATTCCTGTATATCAGCGACAAATCTTCTGAACTGGAAATGAGGAAATCTACCCCATTCACAATATCCTCAAAAAAAATAAAATACTTGAGAATCAACCTAACAAAAGAGGTGAAAGATTTATACAATGAAAACTACAGAACCCTAAAGAGAGAAATAGAAGAAGATCTTAGAAGATGGAAAAATAGCCAATGGTTGTACGAAAAAAATGAACAACATCCCTAGCAATCGGGGACATGTAAAACAAAACTATATTGAGATTTTGTCTCACACCAGTTAGCATGACAATCATCAAGAATATAAATAATGATAAATACTGGTGAGGATGTGGAAGGAGAGGTACACCCATACAATGTTGGTGAAATTGAAAATTGTATAATCACTTTGGTAAGTGGTATGGAGATTTCCCCAAAGGCTAGGTATGGAGCTACAGATGACCCAGTTATTCCACTTCTTGGAATTTATCCTAAAGAACTAAAATCAGCATACTATAGTGATATAGGTACATTAATGTTTATAGAAGTGCGATTCACAATAACCAAGTTGTAAATCCAGCTCAAGTGCAACCAATGCATGAATAAAGAAAATGCACAATGGTATAAATACACAATGGAGTTTTGCTCAGCCATAAAGAAGAATGAAATTATGGCATTAGCTAATAAATGGCTGGAACTGGAGAGTATCATGCTAAGTGAAATAATCCACACTCAGAAAGGCAGGATCAAATGTTTTCTCTCCTATAGGGAAGCTAGAGTAAAATAAGGGAGAAGGGGGGCACAAAGAAAATAAAAGGAAGATCAAAGGAGTAGAGAAATAAGATTGAGGGAGAAAGAGGAGGAACAAAAAAGGGAGAAACTGTGTAATGTAATAAAATGAATCAAATTATAATATGTACATATACGAATATACATAGATCAGTGAATGTACACATGAATGTACACAGATCAGTGTGATTCACACAAACTTGTGAGAGTGGCCTCAGAATGTCAACCCACAGGCATAAGCCTAGGACCCAAACCTGAAGCAAGCTAAATCCCTACTGTAACACAATATCTTCTCCAACTCTGTTCCAATTTAGGCTCCCATCTCACATTCCCCAATGTATAACAGGTGGGCTCCTATCAGAAATACAAATGGGGAACTTTTTGGAGTTCCACTCAATATTTATGACTTCTGTTTGTCTTCATGAACTATCATTAGCCTGGTAAAAGTTTCAGAATCTTCCAGCCATCAAAGATTCTGCATGCCAAGTGTACAATTTAGGATGAATATCTTTATATAAACACAAGAGAAGCACCAGGGTCACAAAAAAAAAAAAAAAAAAAAAAACACTCACAGAAAGAGAAATTGCCATTGAAGTAGAAAGTAGAATGTCTTCCAGGTGGCCCTGTCCTTCAGAAAAATTTTAAGATGTTATAAAAAGTGTTATCCATTATAATACATCTAACAAAGAAAACACAGTGTACCATAAAATGCAGGCGGAGGCAACATAAAACAAATCTCAAATGTATCTGATTCTCCCCAATAAAAACCTATTTACTATAGGAGTAATTGTGATGAAGATATGAAAATTATAAGGAATGATAAATGTGATTTTATTTGATAAGTACATTATATATAGTCAGGAAAAAAATAAATTTCAACTTCATAGCCAATGTATGATATCTTTACCAACAATTTCCATTGCTAATATTTGCACCATTAATTAATGCTTCACCATGTTTTCCATGAGACTATCAAGAGGGTTTTGGATCAAATGCTTTGCTCAATTCAAGATAAACTACACATGTGCTTTTTACTTTATCTACCACCAGACTAGAACCCCTACATTTTTTCTTTTATTATTGCATTATAGTAATACATATAGTATACATTTTGATGAATGCATGCATGCATGGAGTTTGATTTAATCCATTCAGTCCTTGGTACCCACAACTTCCAGTTCCTCCTCTGTCCCCCTATTCTTCTTCCTTTACTGATCTTACTTTCACTCATTTATTTATTTATTTTTAATTGATGTTTATAGTATACATAAAGGTGGAAATCACTGTGGTATATATACATGCACAAGCATAATTTTGTCAAATTAATTCCCCATTTTCCTACCCATTTTCACCTCCCTCCATCTCAATCTTCTTTTTCTACTCCAGTAATCTTCCCTATATCTTTATGATAACCAACCACCCCTTTTCACCCACTCTTTCACTCTGCACTAGCTTTTGCATGTGAGAGATTACCCTGGATTTTTAGTCTGGCTTATTTCACTTAGCATGAGGTTCTCCATTTCCATCCACTTACCAGGAAGTGCCATAATTTCATTATTTAAATATTTAAATTTTTACTTTTCATTTTTTCCTTTTTAGATACACATGACAGCAAAGAGTATTTTGACATGTTATACATATTTGACATATTATACAAACAGTGAGTATAACTTATTCTAATTAGGGTCCAATTTTTATGGTTGTACATGTTGTGGAGTTTCACTGGTGGTGTATTCACATATGAATTTAGGAAAGTTATGTCCTGTTCATTCTACTCTCCTGTCTCCCTTCCCTTTCCTTCACTCCCCTTTGTCGAATCATAATTTCATTTTTATTTATGGCTGAGTAAAACTCCATTGTGTATATGTACCACATTTTCTTAATCCATTCATCTATAGAAACGTGGGCTATAGAATCCCTATATTTTTTAAAAATGAAATAATGCTTATCTTGGCATCTTATCTAAGTGAATTGTTAATTTGTTTAGTATTTGCTACATTATTTTCCCAAAGTTCAAAATTCATCTTCTTACTAATCCAAATGAAATTTTTCAAGGAATCCAGGGCTACTTCTATTTTTAAATCTACTTTTGAATCTTTAAGCAATTTGTCTGTTTTTCTTTTTTGACAGTTGATGGTACATTTTCATCTCTGGTCTTCCGCACCACTAATATTCTGTGATTGCTAAAACATGACAACAAAATCCTCAAGATTACCTCTGAGGTAATTTTAAACACTTGTCTGTTTTTTCTTTTTTTTTTTTTTTCAATCATATTGGAGCCAAACAAATGGATGTCACAAATTTTAAAAATCTATATCAATTTAGATTCTCAGGAGTTCTTTTAATTTTAATTTAATTTTATTTTAAGTTTGGGAAGGAAATTTGGAAATAGCCTTGCTTCTTATAGCAAGAATCAGATTGTACTGCACAACTGTTGTGCTGTTCCAAGACTCCTGAACTGCCAGTCAGGTACCTAGGTTAATGCTAAATCCTTGTATTCCATTGGAGTCTCCTTTCATAACTATATATTAGTTCTTTGTTATTTTAATTCTCTTGTTATCTTAACTTATACAATCTCCTGTGACATTAACTTGAACCCAAGCTAATAGTTGAGTCCTTATTGACTGAGCTAATTACTAAATTCCCTATCCCTAGGAAATGTGAAGGGGAGCAGATTATTCTAATGGCTGGATTTTACCAATGAATAGTCCTCTTGCTGCTGAACGCTGCATTTGAGATTACATAGTTTGTTGTCAATGCTTGCTTGAATCTTGTTTAAGCTTTTGAACAGTACCTTCCCTCACTGGGACTAATCTCTGCAGTCAGTTTAGCTTCCTCTAGTTGTCAAATTCTGTATAATTGTACTCAGCTTTCTTCTCACTCCCTATTTCCAACTTTTCTATCTCAGTCTGCATTTTCAAGGGCATGATCATTTCTTTAACTTGGCTAACTAGCGACATAATTCACTTAATTGGAACTAAAAATTTTGAGACATTTAAGGGTTAGTTATTCTCTTCTTTGCCCATCTTGGGTGTATAACTAAATGATACCTGCTTGACTTTTTTTCAATGTGAAGAAAAACAAAGCAAAATTCAAGTTGGACATCTATGAAAGGAATAGCTTTAATCCATATTAGTGCTCTCTCCAGAATCCTTTGCACTGAGTTTCCTGGAGGAAAATATATGGCCAGGCAAATGTATAAACTTGTTTCATAAATGTAGAACAGATAGATCTGTGGCCTACCACTTTGACCTTGTCATTCTCTTTATGTGTAAACTATATGTGGCTGTTAAAAATATCTGTCCCTTGCCAAGAATTAAGTCCTTTAATTCTTCAAGCTCTTTATCCTGTTCCTATTCCAGAGGATCAACTACCTGATTGTTTAAACCCTGATCTTCAGTGTGTATTTAATCTCAGGTTTGATCCAGTAAATACTCTGATGCTATGAGTTCTAAAATTCTGTCAATTATATATGCTGGATTTTCACTGCTTTCAATTCCAACTAGGCCAGATGTTACACCCCATCTTCCCTCCTTTCCCATGACAGATGATGGTATGCAACCATGTCTCTTTACTTGTTCTATAATTGAGTAGGTAAAACTAATTCTTAATTTCAGCAGAAAATGGGTGATATAAACAGATACTTGAGTAACTCACACATCTTCCCTAAGGCTACCCAGTAAGGGACAATGACTAAATCACTCCATAAAAATAGGCCTGAAAGAGCACTACTGCCACTCTTCTTTTACACTTAACTGAGAAAGAGAACATCTCATATTTTCACCTTTTACATTGGGGAGCATATTTTGCCTCACATGATGGAAATCAAGCAAACATGTACAAGGAATACATACATTGGATATAAATAAGGTCCACCCAAATTCTGTAACCACTGAATATTTCAGAAGATACAAGAAGAATATAAACCAAGGAGAAATTAAATTTCACTTGATAGATTTGACTTTTTCAATTATTTTAATTTTTCATGGAATTTATTTTTATGGCAAATGTAAATATAACAGAGGAAATGCTTGGCTGGAATACTGCAGATCAGAAATGTGCTGCCAAGGCTAGGAGGTAGGAAAAAACAGAAATCAGTGGGAAACTGAATCCACATGTACATGTGTAGGGTGCTGTATTTCACAGAAGATGTGAGATGACATATCTTATCCTACTTTGTAGCATTTTATACCGTCTGTCAGCTGTGATTTGCTGCTCAGGTTGGCCTATGCTGCTTTTAGAGTTCTGCGCTTAAGCAGAGTCTTCCCTCCTGCTTTCTAACTCTTCCTCTCATCATTGCTCACCCTCTGATAGTAAACCAGCATTAACAAGATTCCATTTAATTTAAAACTTAAGTTGTTTTATCATTACAAAATGCACACATCTTTCATGGGATACCTTTCATTTAAAAATATCACTGGAAATTAATTGAGATTTGTACTAAAAGAAAGTTGCTGTCCCAGGAGAAATTTAGGTTTAGAGAAAAATTCTTTCTAGCAATAATAATGAGGGACATGATCCAACATAGGAAATACCAAGCCAAAAAAAAAAAAAAAAAAAAGATGTTCCCAAAACATGACACTTGTTTAGGATTCTTTCCAATTAAATATGGTATATGTATTTATCATATTCCCAAGAGAAACAATTTCAGAAATTGATCAAAGTTACATGTTTGTGTTTTGGGTTCTATATTAATGAAGCAGCTTGGCAGGTTGAGGCAGGAGGATTACAAGTTCAAAGCCAGCTTCAGCAACTTAGTAAGTTACTAAGAAATTTCACAAGACCATCTTAAAATAAAAACCAAAAAAGTACTGGGGCTATTATTATTCAGTGGTTAAACACCCCTGAGTTCCATCCCCTGTACAAAAAAAAAAAAAAAAAAAAGAAAGAAAGAAAAAAAAAAAGAAAAGAAAAAAGGAAAAGAAAATTTGTCAGATTGTAGGCAATAATCCTCACAGTAACTAAACTAATGACTACTTTTAAAAGCTTACATAGAAACATAACATGACTACTGTGACTACTATTATGGTGCGCTTCTAAGCATGAAGAGAACCTTTGTAAAAAATGAAATTCAACTTAACTGAATCAATCTGTATTTCTATTTTTAAAAAATACTTCCCCCCAAAATTTATTCCCTTCCTTTTAATTATTCTTAAATAGTTACATATGCACAATAAATTCAACTGGAAGAGTATTTAAATTGACCAAAAAGGGTAGTGTATGTGATTAGCTGAAATGTATAATCCAATTTTTAAGTCAAGGAAAAATGAAGATGGCAAGAGCATTCTCTGTTTTAAAATATTTTCAAAGAAATATAACTAAATTTTTCACGTAAGATTAAAAGATGCTTTTGAAATTAAAACTGTGAGTTAAATGAAAGTTTGTTCTTTTTATAAAAAATTAGATTGTTTCTAAAATACACTTGAATTTATACACCAAGATAAAACGTACTGCAAATTTATGCAGCTGATTCATAAGCTATGAAAAGAGTTTATAATAAAAGCACTGACATCATTTTAAATATACATAAACCTTTGATGCTATGATCTGTTTTATATAGATCACGTACCTATGGATCATTTATTTTTCATGAGAACCTCTAATTTGTCAAATGAAGAGCGAATGATGCAGAACATGCTTATTTTTCTGAGGGCATAGAGGATCAACTGCTGTAATTCAGAATTTTGATAATTAAAGGACTGAAATATCAGTAAAGTAGGTCCCTGCCCCCCTGAGATTTACTTTATACACCTTAGGGAATCAGAAACTCAGTTGCAGTTCTAGTGACCAAAACTAGATGGTGCTCCACGGTTGTCAGTACTCAAGTCAATTTATAGCCATTTGGAGCAGTTGGACTTAAGGGCTTAATTAAGGATGCATTTCATGTGTTTCAGATTTTATCCCTCTTGTTTTCTTCTTCCATAGACTTTTCTAGGAGGTAAGAGTCATGTTGTCCCTGTTTAAATTGTCTTCGTTGTTCCTTGCCCCACACCTCAACCCTTATTCACCACTTGTGACATTAACAGACTTACTAGTGTTGAAGAAACTAAGTCCTAGAGTAATAGTTTAAGGAAATATTCAGCGTTAGACAGTCAGTAAAACTTTTGGACAGAATTAACCTTCAGGTCTTTGGCCTATAAAGAGTAGCTACCTTACCTAACAAGGTGAGAAAGTATTGGGGCAGTCAGATTAATTCATTATGGGAAAAAGAAGATACAGGAATATAACCTGGTTATTGTGGTTCCTTTTATCACCACAACAGGTTTTACTCCCTTCCCTGAATTTCCTCATTGTCCCCTGTCCACTCCTCTGAGGATTTGTTGGCAGAAGACAAAAGGAAGAACTGGAAGAGGAGAAAAAAGCTCACGGGTTAAGTATATTCTTGTTCTGTGTAGAGTATTTCAGTATTTTACACACATTTCTATTTTTTTAAAGCAATCAAAGGTAGTATGAATGAATGACCTCCCTTTTATAGATGAAGAATCTGGCACTGAGATGAATAACTCCTCAAAGTCAGTAAGTAAATGAAAAGCTAAGAATTTGGCCACAACTCTGTGGAGTTGCAGTACCAATGGAGTTTTCTACAACTGTGATTGAAAGAAAACTGGTCATAGTCTGTTTCCTGGTGTCCATCTACAGTAAACATACTGTAATTCTAGGTTTAGACTGCACAGTGTACTGTCCCATATATTATCTTGTTTAATCAACTAACTACTCTGTTGCACTACAAATAGAAAGTGGAATTTCCAAAGTTTAAATTGCCAGCCAACGGCAGTGCCCTCAGATAGAAGCCTATGTCTTTGATAATAAATTTCCTGCATGGTATATTTTTAAAAAACCCCTATCTGCATAAGGATCTTTAAAATTGCCCCTTTACCAGGTGGAAAGCTATGTTTCTTGCCTTCTCAACCTTTCATCTACTTCTGCCTAACTTGTCACAATTGGCATGTACTTTGGAGACGTAAAGGAAGTGTTTATCTTTAAAGTTTAATTCATTCTTGATTTTTTATGGCCTAAAAGTCTTCAGTTTCTCCAGTGATTTCTGAGTACTATTCACTTTCTGGTTCATGATAACCCAGAACCTTATTAGCTATCCTCCACATGACCTTGATTATGCCCAGTGAGACATTTTCCGATGGCTAATTATTAGGAGGTCTTATTCCTAACCAACACCACTTTTCTACTTATTGAATTTTCTCCACTAAAATTAATTTTACACTTGACATTTTTATAGTATTTCATTAACTTTTCTCAACATTTGATTATAGTATTATCACATAACTGGGAATGATGCTTATAGTGAAATGGAAAGCTACTGTCAATGTGTAACTTTGTCAGAGATGTAATTTTTAATATTGTCATTTTTCATGGTGGGTACTAGTTTGCTTGATGAGTTAATAATAAATTTCACTTTATTGTATTACCAGACCAATCTGGAATGTCCTCTAGAGTCATAAAGTCAGTGAACACTAGTGTCTAGATATGTTAGTATCATGAGGGTACACTTAATGTCTGACACCAAAAGTTCTTAGCCACCATGGTCAATTTTTCTTCCTTATATGCTACAAAGAGCCATGATATATATTTTCCACTAAATCATTACACCACTATGAGATTTATTTCTTATATTTTTTTTAAATCTTCGAATCACCCAAGATGAAAGGAAGGAACAGATAAATGAAAAGATTTTCCAAAGGTGCACAGCTAGTAAGTCCTATGGAACTGAAATTCAAAATGAGATCTACCTCAAATTGATCATTAAGAGCTTGTACATATTTAGTACTTACTATGTTCCAAATACAGCTTTAGGCATTATCTAATTCAAACCTCACAATAGCATCTCAGGTAGGTAATTCTTTTGTCTCTGTTTTACAGATGAATAAACTGAGGCACTAAGGGTGTAACTGACTTCTCAACTCTCAAAGCTTACTAAGTGGCAGAAGCTGGCTTCAAATCCCAGACTGAACTCTGTTCTGCTGACTCTGTACCACATGATAGGTTTGGCAATATGGAACCTTATAGATGTATTGTTAGAATCTATGGCACAAAGTGAATTATGGCTCTTTGTAATCTGTAAGTAATAAATGTCTGTCAGTGTATCTGAGGAAAAATTTGAGGTCAGAAATGAAGTACAAATATATTATATTGGTGAGGTACATTCCATCCAAGTAAAGCATATAAAACTGATCAACAGACAGGACCAGAGAATATGTGCTGAGAGTAGCTTTGCCTTCATTTACCATTTCCATTACAGAATTTCCCTTAGGTGGTGAAGGTATCAAGATCAGAAAGTTAAGGACAGGAAATTCAAATAACTAAAGATCACAAGTCCATTCCTTTTTATTAAACTACTCCTGTTTTTGTATTTTAATTATCACCTCATCAAGACTGACTTAACAAGTTGCCTACTTGGAAATTCAAGAAGCTTATGTGAATTTAAAAAAAAAATCTTTTCCAGTTAGATTGTGCAAACCTTGAAATTTGACCAAAAGATTACTTTTTCCTCTGTATTTTGAATTTTTAAAAATTTGTTTGTTTGTTTTGTTTTTGTTAACATCATCTCCACTTGTGCATCACTGCAACTTTAACAATACATTTACATCAAGCTTTTTAGGACATTTAGTCCCAATCAACTCCTGTTCTGAATTCCTACATCTGTTCTACAGTGGAAAACTCATTTATTTTTGCCTTGAGTAAACAGCTTATGTCCATTTATAACTCAAAGCTGCCTGGGGAATTGGGTTATTATCCAGTGAATCTGATCAATAAAAACAACCAAAGTGGTGAATAGTAGCTGAAGTAACTTTTAAAAATTAAACTTTTATTGTCCAGGATATCCAGATCATTGTCTCTCTTCAGCATTTGATTTTCTCTATGGATAGAACTGAAGGGTCCTTAATAAATAATACAAAAGAAGTCATCCTGTTTTCTCATTGTATTCTTGTAATCCTGCTCTGCTGTGCTTTGTCTATATATAACCGGCTTACACAGATGTTACTTGGCTATTGTGTGTTATGAATATGGTGCCTCTAAGCAGGGTCCACCAAGTCTCACTTGGTTGACGAAACACTTCAATCTCCGTACACAACTGATTGCATTTTTTTCTTCCCTTTCCTGCTGTGGTGTACTCTGAAATAACTAGGATTTGGACTCAAAATCTACTCCTAAAGAAGTTGTATTTTGATAACATGTATTAGACACTGAACGTAGATCATGCTCAGATAGCATATTTCCACTATAGAATATATCCTCCAAATACCTTTGTAGGTTTGGGCCAAACTGGAATAAGACTGAAAAAGAAAAGACCATTAAAATCTCAGAACTATTAAATCATAAATCATAAGTAGATTTATTCCCTAATCCCAGAAGTTTACCCTAAAGGACAAAGATTAATAGTCCTTGTAATTTTATCTTTGGTTCTGTAACTGCTAGTTCTATTCTTGGCTATATAAATGTGTTATCATTTTTTCACTCTTAGCAAAACTATTTGCTTCGGTATCTTTTAGCCAGTGAATTCTACTTGTGTTTTACGATTTAAGAGACAAGAGAGATTTTTTAAAGTTGGTTGCTTTTGTAGACATTTACGGCTTCTTTTTTTCCATCAGGCTCATTTAATAGCCACTTTTATTTATTTATTGTTTCTTATTTAAGTTTTTATTGTATATATTTGAGGCATACAACATATTTTGATATACATAAACAGTGAAATGATTGCATTTGCATATCGATCACCTTCCATAGCTCCTTGTTTTAGTCAGCTTTTTCGCTACTATGACTCACAAGTGAGTTTTTGGGGACGCCTCAAACAATAATACTCCTTTTGTATATTTGTGCATCTATTAAGAGCACCTAACTATATACTCTCCTAGCAAATTTTCAGTGTATAATACAGTCAACTATTGCCTTCATGATGCAGTAGATCTCTAGACATACTCATTTTACCTTACTTCAAATGTGCACTCTCTGACCTCCTTCTTTCCCATTTCCTTTCCCTCTTGGTTTCTGGTAAACATGATTCTACTCTCTGTTTCTATTTATTCAACTTTTTCATCTTTCTTTGATTCTGTATATAATGAAGTTGTGTAATATTTTTCTTTGTGTTTGGCTTATTTCCTTTAGCATGTCTTCTAGTTTCATCCATGTTATTGTGAATAGCAATATCTCCTTCTTAAAGGTGAATGATATTCCGTTGTAGATGTATACCACAATTTTATTATCCATTCACCTGTTGATGGATTCTCATTCTGTTTCTATAACTTGGGCAAAGCTGGGATACAGTGAAAATATCTTTCTATAACTTGGTGATTGAAAATAATTCTGCAGACAACATAGCAATATAGATATTTCTATGAGGTGCTGGTTTCATTTCCCTTTCCCTTTCAGTGTATACCAAGAAAGGGATTGTTTGATCTTATGGTACTACTATTTTTAATAGAATCTCCATACTGTTTTCCACAACTGCTGTACCAATTTACTTTCACACAACAGTGTAGAAATGTTTGTGTTTCTCCACACCTTCACCCACACTTGTTATTTCTTGGCTTTTTGATGAAAGCCATTATAACAGGTATGAAGTGATATATTTTTTGTTTATTTGGGTTTTGCCATGCTGGGATTGAATCCCAGGCATTCAACCACTGGTTTACATTCTCAGCCTTTTTATTTTTATTTTTGTGAGATAGGATCTCCCTAAATTGCTAAAACTGGCCTCAAACTCGTGCACTTCTTGCCTCAGCCTTCCGAAGCACTATGATTACAAGTGTGTAGCACCACTGCTAGTGTGAAGTGATATTTTAATGTGGTTTTGATTTGCATTTACCTGATGATTAGGGATGCTATTATACTTGTTGACTATTTGTGTGTCTTGAATAGGAAAATGTCTATCTATTTAGGCCCGTTGCCCTTTGTTTAATGAAGTTATTTGTTGTTGTAGGTCTTTTGTTTGTTTCAGTTGTTTTATTGCATGAAGTTGTGTGAGTTCTTTATATATGTTGGATATTAATTACTCAGATATTTGGGTTCATAAGATGCCTTTATATTTTATCAATTGTGCTTTTGCTGTATAGAAGCTTTTTAGTTTGATGCAGTCCCACTTCTTTATTTTTGCTTTTATTGCCTAAACTTTTGGTGTGATATCCAAAAAAAAAAAAAAGAAAGAAAAGAAAAGAAAATCATTATTGAGGCCAATATCATGGAACTTTTCCCCTTTGTTTTCTTCTAGGAGGAATATGGATTGTTTCTTGAGAATTTATTTTTTATTAAAATGTTTTCTTATTTTCTGCACAAATGTTATGTTCTCTTTGACACTAAAATTAACTTAGCTAAGAAGTTCTAAAAAAATGTACATGACCAAATTATATTCATTAAATTAAAAAATTTCCCTGTCTTCTGGGAAAGGGGATATGTAAATATATTAGACATAACTGTGGCATGGTATGTCCTCACTGGAACACAAGGTAGATTCTCAAATAGTATTCAAATTTAAAATTTTTTGCCTATCCTATATATATTGAATTGCATAGCCTTTTTAAATAAAGGATTTCTCTCCCCAAGTACATAGGATTGGTTTCTCACAAGTTGGGTGAAGCCTACCTAACACATTGATTTTTTTTCAACCTTAGGATCGGAGAATCCTGAAGAGTTTGTGAATGACCTAGTACAGGACTGATCCCCAGAATTTCTGATCCAGTAAGTCTGCAGCAAAGCAAGAGAAGTTTCATTTCTGACAAGGTCCCTGTGAGGCTGTTGCTGCCATCCTGGGGACCACACTGTGAGAACTGATGCTCTTGTGCATGCAAATAAGGCTATTTATTCATTTACCTGTTCTTGAGTTAAAATTATATACATAGTAGATATGTAATATACTTAAGTTCCTGATTTTTTTGTTTTTTTCTGCATGAGAAAATAGGTTTTTAAAATTAAGATATTTAAAACAATAAACAGCAGTTTTTTTAAAACTTGTATGTGACCTTATTTATTCTTTCTTTTTTGTAATCATTACAGTAGTCATTGTTTTCCTTTCACAGAGCCCACCCTTATGGAATTATTGCTATACTGCATACACATATTTTACAGATGAAGATGTTAAAGAACAGAGAGGTTAAATCACGTGCCCCAAATCATACAGCAAGTAAGGGGTAGGCATGAGATCTGAACCAAGTAGGTGGACTCAAGAGTTGTCCTTAAATAATGTGCTTTATTACCTTTCAATTTTCAAATGGCATAACAATTATTTAAATAGCCTTTATAATAGTCAGAAATGTACTTTTAGTTGTTGAAATAGTTGGTTGTGGAAACAATTTTTCAAATTAATGTTTAGATCAGATTACACGTTACAAAATATTTTGTCATTGCAGCAGATTGAAAAAAGAATAAAGCATGACAATTCTTGTAAGGCCCCTAATAATATTCCAAACTTACCTGCACCCTCCTACACTTTGGTTAACACCAGTCTACTCATGAGCTTTTTAAACAACTCTGTACTTCTCAGGCTTTGCTTATCCTGTATTTCTAACCCACTTTAAAACATTACTTTTCTACTAGGGGAGAATTGATTATTTATTCCAGATTCAGTGTTCTATTTATCACCCTAATCTTTCTATCCTAACCACAAAACCCTTGCCACATGGTTGTTTATTCCCCTAGAATCTAAAGCCCCTGAAGGCAAAGTCCAGCCTTGCTCATCTCTGTGAGCTCATCTCTGTCATCACGTCCCTCTCACTCATGGTGGTGCTGACTCAGAGATGAATACCTGTGAATGTATATCATTCAGTGATCCTGGATGGTAACTAACGTGCCTCTGGACACTCGGCTACTTGGTTGGACTGGGACTATCAAAACCAGTTCCTGTAAATTCGTATCAGATTTAAGGTCTTTCCACAAGACCATTTGGTAACACTTGCGCTTTACAACTCTCTGTTGTTACCCATCTAAGATAAATTCTTTCCCAGTTCTTCTTTGATTTTTTACCTATTTTCATAATAGAAGCAGGCAGCCATTACCAAACCTGCTGCTAATGTGTGGGGTTCTAGTTTCTTTCTCTCTTCCTTCCTTCCTTCCTTCCTTCCTTCCTTCCTTCCTTCTTTCTTTCTTCCTTTCCCTTCTTCCCTCCTTTCCTCCCTCCCTTCCTATCATGTACCTATTTTCTCTTTGTGTGTGGGGTGTGTGTTTGCACGTACGTGCACGTGTGTGTGTGTGTGTGTGTGTGTGTGTGTGTTGACTTCTTTAGCACCAGTTAGACTCTGAATTGTTTGCATTTCAACCAGCTATTCACAGAACCACCTCTTCTCCAATCACAGCTTTGAATGTGGTCAAAGCATCATCAGTCTTCCATGCTCTTGATTTTGAAGAGGTTCTGTACTTTAATTTCTCTATATATACCAGAAGCTCAATATTTTTTCTTCTATCTTCCTTTTTCTTAATGGCTGTATAATGGGGGCATCCTAATGTGGTTTTTTTTTTTTCCATTCCAAATAAGATCTAGTGCTTGCAGGCATTGCAAAATCATTATCTACCAACAGTTCAAAAAACATTTTCACTTACTTTTATTATTTGCCTATGATACATGAAAAGAAAAATGGAAAATTATTCAGAGCTAAGATATTGGTGTCCAATAAAACTCTGCCTAGATTCATAGATTTGGGTCATTGTTTTCTATATTCTTTTTTAGAGTGAATTTTTTCTGTATTATTTTTTTCTTTTCACTATGCATAAATCTTTTTATGCCTTTTAGCCTTAAAGGAATTGCTAATGTCTTCACTCTCTAGCTTGAATTTCTTCTCAGATTGTTTTTTCTTGATTTACTTATTCTTATTTTTAATCATTTTCTGTACTTCAATCTGTGAGTAGCAGATGTGTGTAGGCTCAGTTATGCTAAAGTAAAACTTAGGTTCTGCAGTAGAATTATTCACCTCTTTGCTTTAGCAAAATATATAGATAATTATTTGCAAGGCTCATGAGTCAATAATTATCCACACTTAAATTTAAAATTTCTTATATTACTGATAGATATACAGATTCAACATGTAAGTACACCCCTGCTTAGTTATAATTGGGAATATCAACTAAAAAAGAAAAATGGGAAGAAATTAAAGCTTCATAAAATAGGGAAGAAAAACTCTACCGAACAGGATTCTGTAGCTACTTCCTCAGTAAACAGATGTCAAATCTGTATTTCTGCAATCACTAAGCAGATAGTAAAGATATAGAAGCACAAATGGAATTTGCCTTCCATAGAGCTCACTAATGTACTAAATTTATTCACTACTGAAATCACATATATGGGAGGGGATATATTCTAGAGGATGTTAATGGATAAATTATGATAGAAAAGAGATATTAAGCTTATGATATTTTGTTATCATAAGGTTATAAAACAATAGAATAAGGCAATAGAATAATGCTTTAGGGATGGTTGCATCAAAGATGTATGATTGTTTGACTGTAAACCCTCCCAGGGATCCATAGCATTTTAGGTCTGGAAATGATCATATGTCCTCTAGTCCAACCAACTCTTTATACTTTAGGAAACTGACTCCCAGAGTGGTCAGAGGGTTTATCCAATGTTGCTGGCATGGTAACTGACAGAGTTGAGCGTAAACATGGGCTTTCTTCATTTTTGTTCAATTTTCTTTCTGCTTAGTATTCCTTCCAATGAATATTTGAACACAACTGGGAATACAAAATATTGGGAATGCAAAATAAATTATCATTTGCTCTCAAAGTTGTTCTTGTACAATTTTAAGCCAAAATTGATAGGTTAACCTAACAGAATAAGCACAATGCCAAGGGAGAAAATAGAAAAAAAGAGTAGTTGTCATGGGGCAGGGATTCCCAGACCAATGCTCCTTATGCACTGGCACATAGCCTCCTGAGTTAAAGAGGAAGTTTGGATCTCATCACAATTATAATAAAAATTTTAAATACATATATTTATTAACAACATTTATATTATATAACATATATTATAAACAACATTTTAAATAAACAGATAAAGATTTCTATTTTATTCTGTTATACTAAAAGTGTAGGTGAAGAAACAAATTTTGCTTGGAATTCTTTGTTTCATTTAACATTTTGGCTTGCATAAAATCAGTTGGATGCATAGATTTTTATTAAAATTTCAGAAAATATTTAATAAATAAATAAATTGTTGCATTTTATTATATTACCTATTTTTTCTTTTAAAGAAAGTTCAAATTTGGAGGTAGTGCCAATTTTGCTGCTTCATTAGAATATAATTTCTAAGTCATTTTATGAAGGCTTATGCATTGCATCTATCAATTATTCATGAAAAGAATAATTTCCAACTCTGACAGTCAATTTTTATAAAGAAAGATGTGAAGTTATTGTCTATAAAATATTGCCAACTGAATTACATGGAGTGAAAAGAAAGAAGTATGTATTCATATACTCATTAACAAATTCAGATAATGAGTGTTGAGTTCAAGTATCTTTAAAATTAGGTGAATATGTACCTATATCTCTATCTATATATCTATCTATATCTATCTATCTATCTATCTATCTATCTATCTATACACACCTATATACATATACACATTCTTGAAATAACAAAAGCTGAATTTCAAACTTGCTTAATTTTTATGTTAGTTTTCTCATATTAAAATTTTGGTGATAACATATTCAGTCTCCATTTATTAAAACTCTTATTTCTTTTATCTTTCAAAAATATACATAGCAATAAGGAACCATGAAAACATTTCATTTTTGTTTCTAATGATACTATACAGAATTGTTATGCTTGAAGCAGATTTAGAAATAGGCCTAGCATGTCTAATTTTTAAAAGATTGTACATAGTTTGATATATAATGTGCATGCTACAGTTACCATTACAATGTAAGAGGTTAATCTGTCAAAAAATTTGGTAATGAGATACAAGCAGACTATTCTTTATCACCTTCAGCAACCCAAAAGTAGAATGCATGATATATTTTTAAAATAAATTTATTTCTGAAATAGTCCAGAATCCTAAAATTGTGTTGGTAATTATGTTTATGAACTAGATATGCTACATGTGATAATAGTAGAATTATTATATGTGAAAAATCTTTACTTTTGTAGCATTCATTGAAGATCTAATTTAGACAAAGGCAATTTTAATAATGTAAAACTCTTACTGCTGGTAAAAGTTAATAAATTGGTCAGTAGTTCTCTGGTAATATACAAAAATGCTCTAGAATAAAAGCTTTAATTTCTAAGCAAATACTACTGAAAGCTTTCAAATTACCTAAAAATCTACCTACCTTCATACATTTTAAATGCAACTTAAATTTTATTACCTTATTTTAAATATTATGGCTGATTTTTCCTGCTAATGATAATATTTCTATTACTAGACTTGCATTTATATTTGAAGTAGCACAACTCTGTTTCTTTTTTGCACTTGAAATGATATATAGCCAGCACAGTTTAGCCTGTAGTTTCTACTCAAGTTATTGCTACTGACCTTTAAAATAAATGTAATATATACATTTAAGGCACTACTTGTTGCCCAATACAGTAATGCCTCTTGAGAGATAATAGCCAAAAACTCTATGTCTCTTACATAAATCAATGAAATACAAAATACTTCCTCCCTCCTCTTTGTCCAATGGAAAGAATCTAAATAAACTGTTAAGGAAGTGGATATACTCTTAGCAATTGTGGTACACAATAGAAACATTACACTCCATATGTAATATTATTTAGTAGTATTTTTATTTACAAGTAATATAAATTTAAATTTAAATTGACGAAAAACAAGAAGGAATTCATTGATTAACATCATAAAAAACTCAAGGGTTTTGTCCTGAGTTTGCCATGAGAGGCCACATAGATTAGGTTAATGATAGAGATTCAGGGACTGCTAAATTTACAGGTTCATATGAAGCCGTCTTTCTTTTCTCATTTCCTAGCTCTATTCTGCATTATGTTGGTTATATTCTTTAAGCTAGCCCATCTACCTGAAGTGGCCTCTAAAGACTTTAGGCTTTTTGCTAACTATTCATTGAAAAAGGATTTCTCTCTGAATAACTAAAAAAAAAAAAAAAATCCCTACACTAGATATCACTAGATGACTGAAATCGTGCATGTATTTTGAACCAATTGTTACTACAAAAGAAGTGGAATATGCTCACTGTACAGCCTAGATCACATGCCCACTCATGGCTGTAGTCAATTCTGTCCAAGCTACACTGAGTGAAATGGAGAAGAGCTAATTCCAGATGACATTACCAGAAGTAATATACTGAATAGGGAAACATGTCTACTTTACTCTTAAATGAAGATGATTTTTGTCTGCTACTGCTAGATAATTTCTATTGACTCATTGTCTTTCCCACATATTGATCCAGATTTTAAATGACTTATTAAGAATGTAGGTTCATTTTTATTTTTATGATGTCAAAATGATGGGCAGATGGAACCTTTGGAAGAAAATTTAGAAGGAATTATAATGAAGGCATTAACATGAAGGAAAATCGAATTTTAAGTATCTTAATTTAGGATTGTAAAGCATACATAAAATCCTATTATTGTACCAGAGTGAAGAATCACATGTCTGTGACCCAGCTACTCTTGGGCTGAGGCATGAGGATGGCAAGTTTGAGGCCAGCCTTGGCAATTCAGTGAGACTCTGCCTCAAAATAAAAAAATAAAGAAAAAAGGCACTGTGGATGTAGCTAGGTGATAGAGCATCCATAGGTTCAATCCCTAGTACCTCAAAAAAATTCTATAATTCCAGTATTTATTTGACATGATTTTTTCTATTTCATCATCACATATAGCATATTTAAAAAAAACTAACAGAAAATTTCCCCTTTATTAACAAGCTGATTTTCTCTCCCAACATGACAAACCACATTACAGTTCCAGAAAAAGAGCTGGGAGGTTAGACATCTTTGGAGGAAGAGAATACAATGAACCCACCACAGTGGTGTGTGCCTGTAATCCCAGTTACTCAGGAGGTTGAGGCAGGAGGATCGCGGTTAGTTTGAGGGCAGCCTCAGCAACTTAAAGAGAGCAAGTCTCAAAATAAAAACTAAATGGGAAGCTAAGGTAGGAGGATCACAAGTTCAAAGCCAGCCTTAGCAATGGCAAGGTACTAAGCAACTCAGTGAGACCCTCTCTCTAAATAAAATATAAAATAGGGCTGGGGACGTGGCTCAGTGCTCAAGTGTCCCTGAATTCAATCCCTCATACCAACTCAGCAAAACAAAACAAAAAGTAAGTAAAAAAATAAATAAGAAATTTATTGATATCTTCACTATCTTCTATTTTATTGGAATATAGGGTTTCAAAATAATTTCTAATTGTCTTCTGTATTTCTGTAGTGTCTGTTGTGATATTGCCTTTTTCATCCCGTATGCTAGTAATTTGAGTTGTCTCTCTTCTTCTCTTCATTAGCATGGCTACGGGTCTGTCGATCTTATTTATTTTTTCCAAGAACCAATTTTTAGTTTTGTCAATTTTTTCCATGGTTTCTTTTGTTTCAATTTCATTGATTTCTGCTCTAATTTTAATTATTTCTTGCCTTCTGCTACCTTTGCTGTTGTTTTGCTCTTCCTTTTCTAGGGTTTTGAGATGAAGTGTGAGCTCATTTATTTGTTGTTTTTTTCTTTTTCTGAGGAATGTCCTCCAAGCAATGAATTTCCCTCTTAAAACTGCTTTCCTTGTGTCCCATAGATTCCAATATGTTGTGTCTGTATTTTCATTTATCTTTAAGAATTTTTTGATTTCCTCCTTTATGTCTTCTGTAACCCATTGATCATTCAGTAACATATTGTTCATTTTTCAGGTGATGCAGGATTTTTCCTTCCTTCTTTTATCATTGATTTTCAGTTTCATTCCATTATGATCAGATAAGATGCATGGTATTATCCCACACTTTTATATTTACTAAGAGTTGCCCTATGGCATAATATATGGTTTATCTTTGAGAAGGATCCATGTGCTGCTGAGAAGAATGTAAACCCTCTTGATGATGGTTGATATATTCTATGTATGTCAGTTAAGTCTAGGTTATTGATTGTGTTATTGAGTTCTATAGTTTCTTTATTCAGCTTTTGTTTGGAGGATCTGTCCAATGGTGAGAGCGGTGTGTTGAAGTCACCCATAATTATTGTGTTGTGGTCTATTTGGTTCTTGAACTTGAGGAGAGTTTGTTTTATGATACAATTTAAACAGACCAATAACAAAGGAGGAAATAGAAGAAGCCATCAAAAGACTTCCAACCAAGAAAAGCCCGGGACCAGATAGGTATACAGCGGAGTTTTACAAAACCTTTAAAGTAGAGTTAATACCAATACTTTTCAAGTTATTTCAGGAAATAGAAAAAGAAGGAGCTCTTCCAAATTCATTCCATGAGGCCAACATCACCCTGATCCCAAAACCAGACAAAGACACTTCAAAGAAAGAAAACTACAGACCAATATCTCTAATGAACCTAGATGCAAAAATCCTCAATAAAATTCTGGCAAATCAGATACAAAAGCACATCAAAAAAATTGTACACCATGATCAAGTAGGATTCATCCCTGGGATGCAAGGCTGGTTCAATATATGGAAATCAATAAACGTTATTCACCACATCAATAGACTTAAAGATAAGAAACATATGATCATCTTGATAGACGCAGAAAAAGCATTCGACAAAGTACAGCATCCTTTTATGTTCAAAACACTAGAAAAACTAGGGATAACAGGAACTTACCTCAACATTGTAAAAGCTATCTATGCTAAGCCTCAGGCTAGCATCATTCTGAACGGAGAAAAATTGAAAGCATTCCCTCTAAAATCTGGAACAAACAGGGATGCCCACTCTCACCACTTCTATTCAATATAGTTCTCGAAATACTAGCCAGAGCAATTAGACAGACAAAAGAAATTAAAGGCATTAAGATAGGAAAAGAAGAACTTAAATTATCACTATTTGCAGATGATATGATCTTATACCTAGAAGACCCAAAAGGGTCTACAAAGAAACTACTAGAGCTAATAAATGAATTCAGCAAAGTGGCAGGATATAAAATCAACACGCATAAATCAAAGGCATTCCTGTATATCAGCAACAAATCTTCTGAAATGGAAATGAAGAAAACCACCCCATTTACAATATCCTCAAAAAAATTAAAATACTTGGGAATCAACCTAACAAAAGAGGTGAAAGATTTATACAATGAAAACTACAGAAACCTAAAGAGAGAAATAGAAGAAGATCTTAGAAGATGGAAAAATATACCCTGTTCATGGATAGGCAGAACTAACATCATCAAAATGGCGATATTACCAAAAGTTCTCTATAGGTTCAATGCAATGCCAATCAAAATCCCAATGGCATTTCTTGTAGAAATAGATAAAACAATCATGAAATTCATATGGAAAAATAAAAGACCCAGAATAGCAAAAGCAATTCTAAGCAGGAAGTGTGAATCAGGAGGTATAGTGATAACAGATTTCAAACTGTACTACAGAGCAATAGTAACAAAAACAGCATGGTACTGGTACCAAAACAGGCAGGTGGACCCAATGGTACAGAATAGAGGACACAGAGACCAATCCACAAAATTACAACTAGCTTCACTTAGCATAATCTGCATTAGAGCAGATTATGCTAAGTGAAGCTAGTCAATCCCTAAAAATCTTATATTTGATAAAGGGGCTAAAAGCATGCAATGGAGGAAGGATAGCATCTTCAACAAATGGTGCTGGGAAAACTGGAAATCCATATGCACCAAAATGAAACTGAATCCCCTCCTCTCGCCATGCACAAAAGTTAACTCAAAATGGATCAAGGACCTTGATATCAAATCAGAGACTCTGCGTCTGATAGAAGAAAAAGTTGGCTCCGATCTACATATTGTGGGGTCGGGCTCCAAATTCCTTAATAGGACACCCATAGCACAAGAGTTAAAAACAAGAATCAACAAATGGGACTTACTCAAACTAAAAAGTTTTTTCTCAGCAAGAGAAACAATAAGAGAGGTAAATAGGGAGCCTACATCCTGGGAACAAATCTTTACTCCTCACACTTCAGATAGAGCCCTAATATCCAGAGTATACAAAGAACTCAAAAAATTAAACAATAAGAAAACAAATAACCCAATCAACAAATGGGCCAAGTACCTGAACAGACACTTCTCAGAGGAGGACATACAATCAATCAACAAGTACATGAAAATATGCTCACCATGTCTAGCAGTCAGAGAAATGCAAATCAAAATCACCCTAAGATATCATCTCACTCCAGTAAGATTGGCAGCCATTAGGAAGTCGAACAACAACAAGTGCTGGCGAGGATGTGGGGAAAAGGGTACACTTGTACATTGCTGGTGGGACTGCAAATTGGTGCGGCCAATTTGGAAAGCAGTATGGAGATTCCTGGGAAAGCTGGGAATGGAACCACCATTTGACCCAGCTATTGCCCTTCTTGGACTATTCCCTGAAGACCTTAAAAGAGCGCACTATAGGGATACTGCTACATCGATGTTCATAGCAGCACACTTCACAATAGCTAGACTGTGGAACCAACCTAGATGCCCTTCAATAGATGAATGGATTAAAAAAATGTGGCATTTATACACAATGGAGTACTACTCAGCACTAAAAAATGACAAAATCATGGAATTTGCAGGGAAATGGATGGCATTAGAGCAGATTATGCTAAGTGAAGCTAGTCAATCCCTAAAAAACAAATGCCAAATGTCTTCTTTGATATAAGGAGAGCAACTAAGAACAGAGCAGAGAGGAAGAGCATGAGAAAAAGATTAACATTAAATAGGGACAAGAGGTGGGAGGGAAAGGGAGAGAGAAGGGAAATTGCATGGAAATGGAAGGAGACCCTCATTGTTATATAAAATTACATATAAGAGGATGTGAGGGGAAAGGAAAAACAAAACAAAACAAAATAAGGTAGGGAAATGAATTATAGTAGATGGGGTAGAGAGAGAAGATGGGAGGGGAGGGGAGAGGATGGGGGATAGTAGAGGATAGGAAAGGTAGCAGAATACAACAGTCACTAGTATGGCAATATGTAAAAATGTGGATGTGTAACTGATGTGATACTATACTGCTTTCTATATACGGGGTAAAAATAGGAGTTCATAACCCACTTGAATCAAATGTATGAAATATGATATGTCAAGAGCTTTGTAATGTTTTGAACAACCAATAATAAGTAAATAAATAAATAAATAAGGCTGGAGATGTATCTCAGTGGTAAAGTGTCCCTGGGTTCAATCCCCAGTACCACATGCACAAATACAAAAGAGATTATGGTGAGGCAGGAAGCCTGCCTCATTTTCCCAGGGGTTTCTGCAGAGAATTGGTGAGGAAAAGGTAGAAGAGGCAACTTGGGAGGTCTATTCTGCTGAAAGAAACCAATGGATCTTGACTAAGCTGAAATTGAAGTTCAATAGACAACAGGGTTTATTATCATCAGACATGAGCAGCAGGTGCAGAGCTTTGAGGTAGCCAGTTTGCACAGTGTGATTATACAGGTTGTTTACAGACAGTGTTAGCATTACTAAGAACACATGTTGTACTGGTTTTTGTATTTTCACTATCAGCATCAATAAAGGAAAACCAACCTCCAGTAGTTAGTCAGTGCATAGCCCAAGACCAGTATGAAGCCGCACTACCTCTCTTCTCAGTGTAGTAAGGTGATTTACACTTCCCTCCCACATCCAAATGCCATATAAAAGAGAAATATAGGAAGAAGAATGAGACATTTTTGCAGAACAATTTTAGGATTAACATAAGTCATCCATTTGGATAATATAATTGGATTAATATTTGAGGACTAATCAGTATTTCAATTCTACTTCCTAGTATATAGATGGATAGGGTAGTGAAAGAATAAAGAGAATAAAGAAATGAAGAAGTGACATTATACACATATCTAAATTGTGGCATATGTAAATATGCAATCCTGATGCACATGAATTAGTTTTAAATATCAATTGATATTATTGGCCACTATCAAGAGATTTGCTAATTTACCCATGAACATTTGCCTGGGATTTCTGTGTGATGTTAATACTGTATGGGATGAACATGAACTTCAAATTTTATTATGACACAATTAAAGAGTGATATATTCATAATGAAAAAAACCAATCATGGGCACCTTCAGATAATTGTCTAAAACAAGGAAAAAGCAAAAACGTTACCAATCATATGAGTGATCAGTTGTCTTTTAATCTAGGTAGATTTAGTACAGATTACAATTTTTAAATTTTAAATGACTTTGTAATGGAAATAACAGTAGAGGTTCATGAAGAAAGTAGAAAAATTTTAACAAATATTACAGTTGTTAAATTTTTACAATTATAAAAATATATTTTAACATATATAGGATGAACGTCTCATTCATAATACTCACAATGTAGTCAAAATGTTTTTAAATATGAAAATGTACATGGGAGGAAAAGACCACCTTCTGGATATGAAGAACCATGGATCCTCTGTTGTTCAAAACATTAGCTGTGTTCAGTGACTTGGGGGCAGAATTGAATGAACACATGTGAACCTTACTACAGACATTTTCCAATATAATCCCTTCATTCAAGTCTTTTAAACTCTAAAATCTTGTGATTTATGCTTTGTAAATAATGAGCATAGACAGAGATTTAGTTTTGAATTTCTTTCAAAATATTGTTTCTAATACTGTATGTAAATGGAGCATTATCATCTGGTGGGAGAACTTACAAATAAGAATGTAAATAACATATCTTAAAAGTTCATCCTGTGCATAAATATTTCATAAAGTATTTTTAAAAGGTACAAAAAGAAAAGGTTATTGAGCAAGGGCAAAGATTAAACACTCAACACTGGATGAGAATTTAAAAATATGTATTTTGTACAAATCACTGTAGTTGAAAAAAAGTCTTATTAGAGAGATAAATTTTTAAAATGAAAAGCTACACTAAATCTAAAGTTTGTTCACTTTATTTGATTGTGAATTTTTTGAAAGTTATGTTTAAAAACACTTGCTTATCTCCACATAAATATATTCTGCTATATTATCTTCTAAAAGCTTCATTTTCATTACATATTTAGATCAATAACCCAATTGCCTTTTTTGAACATGGTGTCATTTTGGAATCACTTCCTCGTTTTTTTATTAAAACACATTTTGATAGACTCTCCTTCTACACTATCCTGCATGACACTTTTCACATAAATCACAGATATGTGAATTTGTCTCTAGATTCTCTGTGCTGGTCCGTTTGTTTATATTTGTATGAATACCTCACCGTTTCAATTACTATGTTTTATAATATCCTTGATATTTGAAAGTTAAAGCCCAGTCATCATCCTCAAGGTTGCTTGGTTTCTTACATTCCTATATACATTTTGGAATCTGCTTGTGGTTTGATGCTCATACATTTAAAAAATTACTTCTGAGATCTTGATTGGGATAAATTCTAAATAGATTAATATAGAAAAACTGATATCTTTAAAATAGCAATTTTACCATATCATGATCATGGCACATTCATCCATTTAGTTAGATATTTAAAATCATCACTGTAATGTTCATAGTTTTCTACGTGGAGATTTTGAACAATCTTATTCATGTCACTCCTTAGTGTTGTATGTTTTATTTTAAAATATTGTAATTTTTTTAAAAAACCAAAATTAATTTTATATTATATAAATTTTGACATATTAATGAGCAACAAGGTTAAACTCATTTGTCAGTTCTAGTAATATGTACTAGTGCCTCCTTATCCTCAGTTTCACTTTCCATGGTTTCACTGCCCATGGTCAACCATAGTCTAAAAATACTAAATGGGACATTCCAGAAACAAATAAGTGATACATTTTCAATTGCATGCCATTCCAAGTAGTGTGGAAAAAATCTCCTGTCATTTCCCTCTGAAATGAAACAGATGATATATTGCCAAGCCAACAGTAACCTAATGCTATATACCTATGTTATTTGTTATACAGATATAGACATACATATATATATATCTCATTATACATCTATATCTATATACATATAGATGTATAATGAGAAAAACTCTACAAGTTCTCTGTAAGGTAGGCATTTAGAGTAAAGAAAAGTTACCTAAAAGAAGCAAAAGCTGAATCAAACTTGGGTTTCTTTGACCCTAAAGCTTTTAACCATGACTGTGATGCCTAAGATTTTTAAGCAGGACAGAAAAAATAACTTTTAATGGAGAATTAAAGTCTATAAGCACATATATAAATATAGATACATATATAAGCATATAGATATAGGTGCCGACATATATAAAAGAGAAATATTCTTTGTCTCTTGAAGTTTATTTCTTTGATGCTTTTTCCCACTTGTGACAAAGTGTCTGTTCTCATTCTTATCAATCCATAACCCAACCACCAATGAGTACAGAATTTTAAGAGATTTTATGCAATTTTAAACAGAGTTAGTTTCTTTATAGGCTAGGAATAGATTTTTAAATGCAAAAATATATATTACATATACAATTATATATACACATGTGTAGGAGAGAAAGAAATCTTTCCTTCACAGAGCAGATCAGTAAAAAAATCTTTCACTGTCTAGCAACTAAATATATCATGATTTGCAGAACCAGAATAAATGTTCTTGCTTCTTTGAATGACACTTCAGTGAGTGGATGGATGTTGTATCCTTTGCCAAAAAATAAATTTTTAAAAATATCAGGAAAGCAAAGTTAAGAAATCTTGTTTTGCACATATAGTCTGAAGATGACACATTTAATCACAAAAATTAGAAATAAAAAGCCTAAAAAGGATGTAACAGGATAAACAGACTTAAATGAGGGTTTCTTTCTATTGCCAGTTTATCTTTATCAATAGACCACAACATAGCAATTGGTACATGCACATATTCATATGTGCACATATGTGCATACTTCTCTTTTCCCCCTGCCTCCCTCCCCCAATTTGCTTGCTCTACTCTACTGATCTCCCTTCTGTTACTATTATTGTTTCGATTAGTGCATTATGATTATACACACACAAACACACACACACACACACACACACACACACACGGGATTCATTGCATACATTCATACACGAACACAGCATAATTTAGATTTTTATTCCCCAATACTTCCAATGCCGTCACCTCTTTCCTCTCTCTCAATCTCTTCCATCTACTCCGTTGATCTCCCTTCACTGTGTTTCTTGAATACATGAAGCAAATTTCCAGCTCATGACTTTTGCACTTTTCCTTCTATCTGAAATATTAGCCCCTCCTACTCCAGGTATCTCCATATTTCACTTCCTTCAGTTTCTGCTCATGTGTTGCCTTTCCAGTGAAACCTCCCCAAATATTCTTTCATCAAAGAGACCATGCCCTGTAACACCCTCAGCACCACTTGCTCCTGCCTGCTTTACTTGCATGTAGAAAATAAAACATGTATCACAGTTTACCATATTAGGTATTATTGTTTCTTCAGTTATAATTTTTCTCTTTCTGTGGGTTGTAAACTCTAAGAAAGACGAAAATTCATTTTGTTCACTTCGTATCTCAATGGACATAACAGTGCCTGGCACATGGTAGCATTCACTCATTTCTTAAAATGTATGTTGAATGCATAATAGGAAAGCATTTTTATTTTCAGGAAGTTTTCAACACTTCTAAGCCATTTGGAGATAATTATTTACAAAAAAAATTAAATTAAATTAATTCAATTATATTTATTCTTCTAATTAGAACATAGCATAGGAACAAAAAAATTGGCATGCACTTATTTCATCTAGAAACATCATTATACAAAACTGTAACTGGCTAAACCAGAAGTATTAATGGAAAAGTTTGAAATTGTCTCCATTTCAATGAACTTTTCCCTCACTATCCTGTAAAGAACAAGGAATCTTTTCTGTCTTACTGATGGATGTTTCCAAAGATTGAATCAGAATATTTGTGTTTTAATATACATGTTATGTACATATCCTACTGTTTACAAAGTTCTATGACATTAAAGTTGATTTCTTGATTATTTGTTGAAGAAAGATTCTATGTTCTCTTGTGCTTCTAATTAAAACTGAAGGCCAAATGCTTCAACCTTGTAAATTACCAAGGTATTAACCAAAGCCAGCTGCAACTTATAAATGCCCCTTTTTTATAAGAAGACAACTTGGGCATGTGTTCTCCTTGGTATTATATAGCATTTGATCTCTCTCGTTCATGCCTTCTAATTTTGTTTATAGTACACAATCTATCTTTATGAGGAGTCTTTAAGCCTAACAATGAATTCAACATTCTCTGAAGAAAACACGCACATGCATTCATTCTAAAATCCGTTGTTTTTATACAGCCTGTAGTAACACAACATAGGGCTAAGGTTTTTGCTTTCTATATAAAAAGTACCTGTGATATTAAGTAAGTCATTTCTATGGGTGCCAATATGAAGCCATGAAGAAATTGGACAACATTATTAAGAACTATAATATTACCTTAAATACACAACTGACAGATGTTAGAACAGGAGACTCAGTTTTGCTTAGAGCACAAGTCACGCTCTGGTAGAAGGTGCTTAGAGAAGCACTTAACTCTTGAAATCATCCAGGGAGTTATTTTATAACTCTAAGATACACAGCACAGTAACACGGGCACTGAGGGAGTGGTATGCCCTGGAGAAAAGATGGCAAATTAACAATACTTGTTCAGAAGCTTACAATGCTAGAAGAGTGATCAATAGCTTTTATTAATCCATAGTTATTTAGATTCCAAATCTGATTCTTGAAAATAAATCCTAAATCTAAAGGTAATTATGCTAGGCCCTTCTGTCTTTTGACATTTTGTTGGTTTGTTGTGCTTTAAATCTTGGGCCCCCATGGCAGGCATTCATGTCTATTATTCTGTTACAATATTCATAAAACCTCCTTTCATTCTTGAAAGTGTCCCTGTTTGGAAATAAATTATCTGGCCACACTATTTAAATCCCTCTGTGGATAATCAAGTGAAAAGCGTCTTTGTTGCAAAGACAGAAGTCATCTTAGATCTTTGTTTTGCAGACCACACCCTTGGAAGGACACATTAAGATGAAAGACACAGAAAGGCCTAAGAATTGATTTGCTTTTGATCACATAACAAATACATTTCGCTGTTTATAAATAATTTCAAAATGATGTTTTCATGTGTATACATAAATGATTTTAAAATGAACAATTTTTTTTTACTTTATCTCATTCATATGAATACTACTGACACCTCACTATTAAAATAATGATTACATCAAATAGTAGTCTTCCATAACTGGCTTATTATCATCTTCCCTTTACTTAAAATAATCCGTACATTGAGAAATTTTTAAATCAACAAGGACACATTAGGGAATTGAGAGCATTTTCCCACCTAATACTGCAGGAGATCTGTTTTTTGTGCAGAGCTATAAATTTCCAAGATGACTGAGGGTGCTCAATTAAGTATTAGCTCAGATCTTTAGGATTAAAATCACTAGATTATTAAAATAGTGTCTTGCCACATCTTATATAAGTAGCTTTTGTCTTTTAAAACAAACAAACAAAACCTACACTATATCAACACAGTATTTTTAAGTTTGGTTAAGTTTTAAGCTCATAAAACAACACTAAAATATGGAGTTTAATTTTCCTTTCATTTCTGTATGAGATTTTTTCCTAAAAATCTCTGTGTTGATAATTAATTCAGGTTCATAAAAAGCAAAATAGTCTATTACTTAAAATCTTTCTCTGGAATCTCCTTCACCTTACCCTGCTGTCTCCTTTTGTCCTGTTATCACGTTATCCAGGGTGAGTGGACAGGAATCATCCTGAGCTGTAGCAACTCTAGTTGAAGTTTAGGGACCAAGAAGATCTATTAATAACCTTCCTTCTGTGGGAAAAATCTGGTTTCACTTTTCAGAACTTGCTGTTTCAGTCTATTTAATCTTGGAGAACCTCATGGGATTCTAGGTCACCCTTCTATCCTGGTACCCTCCCTGCCCAATGTGACGGGGCGTCATTTGGGATGGTTAGTACCTTTCTCTGGCACTCTAATAAAAATTGCAACACATGGATTCCTCTATCATTTATATTGGATGTTTCCCCTTTCCCTCTCTTCACTAAAGGATGTGAATTGGAAAACAAAGTAATTTTTAATTTAATTTAAATTGATTAAAATGTGCATAGTAACATGATTGATCCAAATATTTTTTAAGGTTCATAGTATCCCCAGTATAGGTTTGTTCTCTTCTTCTCTAATTTCTTAAGCTCTTTCATTCAGCCTGTTAGCAAGTCTTATCCAGCCTGACTCTAAAATGTGTATTGAATTTGTGTACTTCTTACCTTCTATAACTACCACCCTCATTGTAGCTACCAACACCTCTTTCCCAGAAACAAAAATCCTCAGAAATAGACTCTTTATTTTCTACCCTTGCCTGGCCCTACTCCATTCTTCACAGAGAAGACAGTGATATTTTTAAAACAAAAATCAGTTCATATAATTCCCCTACTCAAACCCAGTAATACCTTCCTACTTTTAAAATATAAAATAAAAACAGTTTCTGGCACTTAATATACCTTGCAGTATCTGGTCCCAGACTACATCATTCCTTTATGCCCGCTTTTGGGCACCCATTTCCTGGCATAAAAGCAGATCTATGACAAGTCCAGCTCTGCCCACCCAGAGCCTCTGCACCAGCTGTTCCCTTTCTCAAATCTTTGTAGAGCTGGCTCCTTCTTGTCATTCATTTCTCACCTATACTATTACCACCTTAGAGAGGTCTTTTATGTCTCTGCCATTTAAAATTGTTTCTTACATGCTTGTCTAGACACTTATTATCATATCGGTTTCACATTATTGTAGAGAGAATAGGTTTAAAAAAAAAAAAGATGCTAGATTCCCAGAGGCTAAATGCAAAAGATCCCTTAACCTCCCAGGTCCATCCTGGTTTTAATAAGGCTATTGGCTTGATTGTCTTTTTCACCAGCAAAGCAATGGAAGCTGCAGGACAAAGAAAGATTCTTCAGGGAGAGAGAGGATTGAAAGAAATGCCAAATAGTACTTCTCATCATCATCTCATGGTGCTGGATCTACCTGCCCCAAGGCTTGTAATGAGTGTTTCTGAAAACTAATAGCAACTCTTTTTCTTCCATTTCTGAAGAAGGAAAGCTTGTTGGATTACCCCGTATTGGCAGGGCATATAGGTACTATAGTTAAGGGTTTCTAAGAAGGAGAGAGCAGGGATACCCACACCCCAGCTCTCCATACCTCTTAGAAAGATGAAACAGGGACCTCTTCAGTTTCTATGGTCTCAAGTTAGAGCAACTGGAATTAGCTGAAGGATGTTCTGGAAACTGCTACTGGAAGTACTGGAGGCAACAGATATCTAGATAAGGATACATGAGAGACAAATCATTGGGGCTGAGTGAAGATGCCCTTTGTGTACCTCCTAACCTTAGAAAATTACTAATGTCCCCAGTTCTATCCTACTATTATCCATGTTCTTTACAATGTGACTATGAAATTTCTATCAAGCCATGAAACTTTGACTCTGATATGTTCTTATGATTTTCTTTGGCCAATAGAATGGGATAGAAGTGACTGTGTGCCTGTTCTAAACCCAAGTTCAAGTGGTCTTGTGAATTTTTTCTATGTCTCGAATCTTGCAATCTTCTGGACCAGGTTAGCCTGCTAGACGATGAAAGACCTTGTGGAGAGAGATGATTTTCCCAACTGAGTCCTCTTCTGTCAGCTAATCCTCTTCAGACCAGCCAGGTGATGATAGCCATGTGAAAGACTGCAACCAAGATGAGTCAAGCCTAGCTTACACCAGAAGTACCTCAACCAGTAAATTCATGAACAATAATAAATAGTTACTGCTTTCAGTTACTGAGATTTGGGATAGGTTATTATGCTATAATAGTTAATGCTATATAGAGTTAAAAGACTGAACACTGCCCAAGAAGGACTCTTGTGCATCTACTATGGAAATGTAGTTATAATAGAAATGACTAACATTATACACTCCTTGATGGAGAAAACAGATTCTTCCTCTGTCTTAGTCCACTTGGGCTGCTGTAACATACTACCATAATCTAGATGCTCTAGTTTGGATCTGGAATATCTTCCAAAGGCTCAGGTATTAAAGATTTGATCCCCAACCCATGATGCTATTGGAAGAGCATAGAGCCTTTGAGAGATGGAGCCTAGTGGGAGCTCTTCGGTCACTGGGGGGGGGGGGGTATATCCTCAACGGGAATTATATTTCTCAGTCAGCATGAGGAGAGCAGCTTCCTCTACCAATACTATCATGCGCTAGAGACCAAGCCTTCAATTCATGATCCTTTGGGGACATTCTGGGTCCAAATAATAACAGTGGGCAAATATTAGAAATGTTTTCTCAGAGTTCTGGAAGTTGAGAAGATCAAGATTGAGGTTGCAGTGAATTCAGTGTCTAGAAAGAGTCTGCTTCTTCACAGGTGACTGACTCTTTGCTGTGTCCTCACACAGTAGAAAGGCCAGAGGTCTCTCTAGAAAGTCTCTTCTATAAGGACAGTAATTTTATCTGTGAGGTCTCTACCTTCAAGGGTCTTGTGGTTAGAATTTCAACATAAATTTTGGAGGGTCTCACACACACACGTTCAGACCATAGTACCTGCTTCAGATGGCAGATGTTTCCTGATGTAGCTAATATCTTCCTATCTTGGTTGAGGCCAAGATAGTGATGGCACCACAGCAGAACCAGCTGAGCAGCCACCATGCCAGGGGCAAGATTGGGATGACAGCACCTATAAGGTGCCTTATGTGAGCAAGTCTTGAAGAAAAGATAATCACTTAAGAAATTTTAGTGATGGCCATCTGAAACACTAAAGGTTATTATGAGGTTTTTATTAAAAATGAAGCAGTTCTATATGAAAAAAAATCTGTAGCTATTGGCTAACATCTGACATGACTTAAAATATGTATAGATTTATAAACTATCATTATTTCCTTCACTAGTTATGTTTTATGACCTCTCCTAATTACTTGAAAGGGATTTTATAAACATAGAGGTTTATATTTCAGAAGAACAAAAATGGGTTTATGGTAAAATAATTTGACAGCAAGAATGTTCTTGAATATCAAAAAGATAGGTAAATCTGTCAACCATTGAGAAAGAACAGAGTCTAGTCAAATTTATCTTACGTTACCTAAGTTGAATAGTCAAGTAAGGCAAGTAAGCCAAACTCTTTGTCTAGTTTGCTTTCTGGTGACTATTTTTCTTTTAAATCAGCACTAACTAAAGCATGCTTCAGCATAACATCTGAATAAATTAAGTAATTTTAGATCCAATTAGTCTATTTCATGGTTTTCTCTACATGAAAGTTAATTCCTGGGGTTGTGGTTCAGTGGTAGAGTGCTCACTTACCACATGTGAGACACTGGGTTTGGTCCTTAGTACCTCATAAAAATAAATAAATAAAAATAATAGGAGATGGAGTAAAAAAAATTTTAAATAAATTCCTATTGTAAAGAGGGATCTATACTTTGTTTTCTATTTTTCTTTTTGGTAATATTTAATAAAGGAAATGATTCAACTTTGTCATGTAACTTGGAGACTTCTGCTTTGCTTGAACACCTCTTGAGCCACTCCTTCAAGTCTTGAAGTTCTGGGTTGCAAACAGATACTTACAGAATGTTTGAAGAAAACTGGTAGAAGAAAAGGTCCTAGAGCCTAGGAAATAAGGCCC